>NC_092826.1:88242042-88377042 GCF_039878825.1 Excalfactoria chinensis
CATCAGTGGAGATGCTTTCTTTACTCTTTACAAAAGTGGGACGTTCTGTTTAGATCTTGCTTGAAGTTCTTTCTTTCCCTTCTTTAAAATTACATTTTCTGGACGGGAGACAGAAAGTAGGACAAAGCAAATTGAGAAATTGAGAGGCAAAAGATAGGCAATCCAATAAGACAATAAAATGCTCAATAGAACAGTCTGGGAGAGTAGCTTGGACATTTACCGTGTGCTTTGTCAAACCACACTGCAGATTTCTGGAAATGAAATAATTCTTATATTACATTATCTTAGAGCATGACACTTGCCATTCTATATTACATTATAACCAATACTACTGTGATGCTGTGCACACAGCTTCAGCACAATTCTATATTTATTTTACTGGTTTTCCCTTTACTAGTTTGTAGAATTTCCTGAATTATCTTTTGAGTCTTTGTATTTTAGATTCAAGAATTGATAAATGCTGATAATGTGCACACAGACACATTCTGCACAATCAGTAGCAGTAGTATGGTCAGCAGTATGCATATATCTGAATATTTTCAATAATATTATTATCTCATATAAAGCATAATCTATCACATTATCAGGCTAGTGGATTTGTCATACATATATTGTTGCAAAGGTAATGACATTAATAGATTCCATGTAAGGATCCATTGTTTTCATGGGAACAGCGATGTTCCCTCACTTCCCAGAGAAACAGCACTCAGAAAAAAAACTTCAAAATTAATGAAGTCAGAATATCAATGTTGTTTAAATATTACTGTTTGCGTAACAAGAAATTTGTTTGCTCAGCAATGTTTCCTTTTTGAAAAGAAGAATGAATTAATGGGATTGAAGTTTTGTTGTTTGATACGTGGTAAAATCTGACTTTATTTCACAGAATAATTTAAACTTACGAGGGTGTAGGAGCAGAATCTCTGTATTGTAAGGCAACATGAGTGCAATTAAGGTTCAGGGTTAGGGGACTCTAATTGGTGAATCAGCCTCAGTGGTAGTCCAGTTCAAGTGCCTGTACACCAATGTGAGGAGCATGGGGAAAAAGCGGGAGAAATTGCAGGTGTATGCATGCCTACAGGGCTATGATGTCATTGGCATCACTTAAATAAGGTGGGATGACTCTCACATCTGGAATGTTGATGGGTATAAACTTTTCAGAAAAGACAAACAGGGGAGGTGGGGAAGGAGTGTTGTCCTCTACATCAGTTACCACCTGGAGCTCCTCCTGGGGATAGACAAGGAGCTGACAGCTTATGAGTTAGGGTTAAAGGGAAGGCAGGAGAAGGAGACATTATAGTGGGAGTCTGCTACAGGCTGCCTGACCAGGAAAATCAAGCAGATGACGCCCTCTATAAACAGATACGAGCAGCTTCATATTCACAAAACATGGCCCTCATGGGGGACTTCAACCACCCTGATATCTGTTGGAGGGACAACATAGCAGGGCACCAGAAATCAAAGAGGTTCCTGGAATGTGTTGATGCTAACAAGGAATGATTGGATGTTGTGTTGAAGGACATAGTTTAGTGGGAGCTAATGGTAATAGGTGAATGATTGGACTAGATGATCTTGTAGGTCTTTTCCAACCTTGGTGATTCTATGATTCTATAAAGGGACACACAGGAAAAAGTGCTATGCTGGACCTTATGCTCACCAATGAGGAAGAGCTGGTAAGTAACATGAAGAACAAGGGCAGCATTGGCTGTAGTGACAAAATTATGGAGTCCAAAATCCTTTGGGTGTCAAAGAGTGTGCTTACCAAATTTGCTACTCTGAACTTCAGGAGAGAAGATTTCCACCTCTTTAGGAAACTGCCTGATAGGTTGACATGGGAGAAAGCCCTGAAAGGGGGAAGAGGGAGCCAAGAAAGCTGGTCAGTATTTAAGGATCATCTCCTCCAAGCCAAGAAGCAGTGCACCCTGAATAAAATGAAGGCAGGCAAGAATGCCAGGAGGCCTCCTTGACAACAAGGAGCTCCTGGACTTAAGCTCAGAAGGAAGGTATAGGGGATGGAAGCAGGAACATGTTACCTCGGAGGACTACAAAGAAGTTGTGCGAGCAGCCAGGGATCAGGTTAGGAAAGATAAAACCCAGACAGAATTCAACCTAGCCAAGAACATAAAGGGGAACAAGAAATTCTACAAGTATATCGATGATAAAAAGAAGGCCAGGGAGGATGTGGGCCCGCACAGGAAGGAAACTGGAGACCTGGTCATAAGGGGTATTGAGAAAGCTGAGGTATTCATGACTTCTTTGCCTCAGTCTTCACCAGCAGATGCTCTAGGCACACTGCCCAAGTTGCAAAAAGTAATGGTAAGAACTTGGAGAAAGTAGATTTTCCTGCTGTAAGTGAAGATCAGGTTTGAAACCATCTAAAGAACATGAAGGTGCACAGGTCCATGTGATTTTATGAGATCCATCCATGGGTTCTAAGGGAATTGTCCATGTTGCCTACAAAGATGTTAAATAATAATGGTCCCAGCACCAATCCCCGAGGAATGCCACTCATCAGTGGTGTGTGCATCACATTTAAAGACATGGCAATCTGGTGAAGTTCCCACTGACTGGAAAAGGGGAAACATAACTCTTATTTTCAAGGAGAAAAAGAAAATGAAATCCAGGAAATAACAGACAAGTCAGTCTCACCTCTGTGCCTGACAAGATCATGGAGCAGATCCTCCGGAAGGCTCTACTAGGGCACGTGAAAAATAAAGACAAAGTCATTGGTGGTAAACATTGTGGCTTCTTCAAAGATAGACCACTCACTGTATAAGGGATTGTCTGTATGATTGCACTTAGAAGACTGTGGTCAGTAGCTCAATGTCCAAGCAGAAACAGGCGACGAGTGGTGATACTGAGGGATTGGTGTAGGGACTGGTGTTATTTAATATCTTTGTAGGCAGAGACTGGGATCGAGTGTACCTTCAGCCAGTTTGCAGACAACAGCAAGCTGAGTGGTGCAGTTGACACCCTAGAGGGAAAGGATGCTATCCAGAGGGACCTGGAAATGCTTCAGAGTTGGGTCCATGCCAACCTCATGAAGTTCAACGAGGTCAAGTGCAGAGTCCTGTTTCTGAGTCAGGGCAATTCCAAGCACAGATACAGGCTGTGCGGAGAACAGCTTGAAAGTGGCCCTGAGGAAAAGGATTTGGTAGTGTTGGTTGTTGAAAGATTCAGCACAAGCCAGCAATGTGTACCTGCAGCCCAGAATGCCAACCATATCCTGGGCTGCATCAAGAGAAGTGTGACCAGAAGGTCAAGGGAGGTGATTCTGGTTTATCTAGTTTGCTCCCATGAGATCCCACCTGGAGTACTGCATCCAGTTCTGGAGCCCCCAGCACAAGGACATGGGTTTGTTGGAGCAGGTCCAGAGGAGAGCCACAATGATGATCAGAGAGCTGGAGCACCTCCCCTATGAGGACAGTCAGAGAGCTGGGACTCTTGGAGAACAGAGTCTCAGAGGGGACCTTATAGAGGCCTTCCAGTACCTGAAGGAGGCCTTGTTATAGGAGCAAGTAACAACAGGATGATGGAAAATGGTTTTAAACTGGAAGAGTGTGGATTTAGACTAGATATCCAGAAGAAATTCTTTACTGTGAGGGTGGTGAGACAGTGGAACAAGCTGCCCAGAGTGCTTCCCCTTCCTGGAAGCATTCAAGGACAGGCTGGATGGGATTCTGAGTAACGTGGTCTAGAGGGAGGTGTCCCTGCCTATAGCAGGGGGTTGGAAGTAGATGATCTTAAATGTCCCTTCCAACCCAAATCATTCTATGATTCTATGAGCACTGGCAATATTGTTGCCTGTGTAGGACTGTGCTCTTAGAAGTAATAGAGACCCTTTTCTGCCCATAACATATTGTTTTCACAGGGATAACTTGCAGCATAAGTTGTTCTCTCACTATTTCCTTGTTGCACGAAAGAAAATAATTGAAATGCTGTTGCATCCATAAAAATGAAGCTGTGTAAGTGATAACTTCGCTGTCTTATTTGTTTATCTATTTGGAGTATGTTCCTAGCCTGAAGAATATGGGTGTCTTGTGATCTTTGATAATTTATCCCCACAAATATAGAGTGAGGTAATAAAGTGCTATCTCCATTTTACACAGGAAGAAAAAGAAAGAAAAAAAATAGAAAAAAGGAGGAGGAAAAGCACAATTTTTGCACATTGTGGAAAAATGCATATGATAGAAACAAAGTGGTCTTCTAAAGCAGACCTAGTCTACCATATCATTACAGCATTGCAATTAGAGAAATATAACCCATAAAATGTGAATTTGTAAGACATATATTTTAGACAATAACGGTGGTGGAAGATTTGAGGATAAAACCTGTTGATTTTTCCTCAACTAAAACAAGGAACACAGTCCTTGAAAAATAAAAGTCATATGAATGACCACTTTTTTATGTCTTACCTTTTGTATTCTTTTCAAGCCTTCTTTCAAACAGCTGATATCTCTTGCATCTATATCTGGTCTCAATACTTATGCTTTTCTGTCTACGAAAATACAGAAATCTATAACATCACTAGTCTTTGGCATAGAATATGTATCTTTTTGTCTTTCTCTCCTCTCCCCCACCTACTGCTCCAACTCTAGGAAATAAACTACAAGAGGAAGAAATGGTAGTATCAGAACAAGTAATATCTCAACTTATTCATCTCCTGTCTTGGTCTGAATCACTATGTCTTTTGCTAAACCCAGAAAGCACATTACTAGCAGGAAGTTTATGATTCATAATCCCTGCTCATCCAGAAGTACCATTACCCTTTGAAGAATCAAACCCGGAATGACATCCCAAGGCAGCATCAAGGTTGCAGCACTGCTGGAGAAAAAGCATAGTCCAAGGCTGACAATGAGTTCTTACAGGTGTTCCTTCAGTGCTGTTATATGTGGCATAGAAAGCAAAAAGGGAAAACTATGACTCAGTGTAAAGCATTTTGCATAAAGGAAGTAACCCTGAAAGCTGTCATGGCTCACTGAATGAATATCTGCTTTGTGGTACTTTCTCTGTTATTTTCTATAGCAGATAGTGTAGTCTTTCTTACAAGAGAGGTTTCTTACAAACAGATTTCTTTTTTTTTTTTCTTTCTGTTACAAGGAAATATTTTGGGATACATGTGGGAATCCAAAGATTTTGTGTTACAGAAAGGATCAGAGGCTGATCAGAAGCAGATATTCAAGGTGAATGCATGTCTCTAAATTATAAAATGGTGTTTGCTACATCTGTGCTATACAAAATGATGTGTTCATGTGCAGTACATTGGCAGTGTAGAAAGTTTTGTCATATTTGGGTGTATAATCCAACTTGACTAGCTGAATATCTTCTGGTGTTTAAGAATGTAATGTGTGTATTTACAACTGTATGTCTTACCTGCACCTGCCTGGCTTTCATAATTCAGGTTCTTAATATGTAATTTCAGTGATTTAAATAAATAAATAACTAAATAATAGATTTCCCTAAAAAAGAGGGGGGGGAGGGAGGGAAGGAGGGAGGGAGATAGCACAGGTATGATCCCCAAGGAAAGGAAAGAATATCTAAAGCATGTTATGTTATTAACTTTTAAATTATTGGACAATGATAATGTGGGAAAGAGGTTGTGTTTCCACAGATGCTGGGCCATGATGGGTTCCAGCCAAAGTCATAAAGCCCTGCTTTGACTGTACCATCAACATCTCCTGCTGCTTCTTCAGATCTGTGACAACCGTCTGGGTATTCTCCCAACTGAAGCCTACCGAGGCAACCAGACAGTGGATACTACAACCAAAATTTCAGTGTCAAGCAGTGTGACAACTATGTCAGAAATTTTTTGATTTGTGGGGCAAAAGCTACTTGTCAAAACTCATGGGTTTAGTTTGATGGGTGGTACCAAGTTTTGGGACTGTGGGTCCAAAAGTTGACACAGATTATTGTGTTTTTTGGATTTGGCATGTTCATTGGTATAGTCTTTACATTAATACCAAATGCTTGTTGTTCAAATTAATAAAAAAAAGGGGGAGTTGTGGGACAAAGGAAGTCATTACCTCGCAAATGAGTAAACACGCTTGGTAGCTACTTGTGCCAGAAGTAAACATGCATGAGGTGCCTGGTTGGTACATGTGACCAAGGGGTTTGTTGCATGGGTATAAAAGGTTGTAAAAACATACAGTAAAGGTCTTCATTCTGCACCAGCAACGGGGTCTGTGACTCTTCTGCCACAAAGCTCTGTTGTGTCTAAACACAACAGTTCAGTAGTTGTATGCATTTGTGTTAAGTGTGTGCAATATGGTTAGGATACCTTCACTGTTTCTGTGTCACAGAAAGACAGTTTGCCACTATGTTGACTGTTTTTGCTGCAGCAGCTAGTCCTTGTGCTTGACAGAGAGTCACTGTGTGGTGAACTGGAAGATAAGCCAGATCAAGGAGAAGAGTGGTAGAAGTGATTGTCTGCTTGGAAAGTAATGCCTCCTATTTTATTATGTTAACCTAAGCCTTCAGAGGTAGATATTGGTGGTATGGCAGTAGAAGATGAACTTTCCCACCACTATTGCACTACATTTTGTTGCTGTGCAACAGATGTCATAAGAGGGGCAGTCTGACAAAATGGTTTTTGACACAGAAGTGCAGATGAAGCAAAGATGTGTCATTGAATTCTTCTATGAGGAAAAACTGTACACATTGATGCACTCACACATTCATTGATGCTTGCTGATAGGAAGACTAAACAGTGGATGTGAGCACAGTGAGTTGGTGAGTGGTGCATTTTGGCTGTGGTATCAGCAACACAAAAGGCAAGCCATGTTCTGAACAGGTATGTACACCATGAAATGAAGAGTGTCTTAATCACCTCATCCACACAAATCAGGTAGTGTTGGTGACAATATTGTAGAATAGTGTTCTGTTTTCGAGAATTTTCTCCTCTAATCAATATTATTGTGCTCTTTGCATCTATTGCAGTTTTCATGGAAATAAATAGGAGGGGTTACTGTCAAAGAAACCTACATGTGTAAGTCAGGTACAAAACACTATTTTTCAACAGTCACTACCATTAGCTGTACATTTTCAGTAGCAATAAAAAAGAGCCCATATGCTGCACACCACCCACCCACCACCTCACTTTATTCACACCCAGTGCAGTGTTTTGTCTACACAATTGTTAAACAGGCATTGTTGAATGTGTTGACGTGCATTTTTTTCTCCATTAAGGAATTCAGTGACATTCATACACACTTTCATGCCAGGCATCATTTTGTAAGACTGTCCCTCTGATGCCATCTGTCACATGACAACACAACCTAACGGAGTATTAGCAGGAAGTTTGAACCTCAACTGCCATACCACCATCAGCCTCTGAAGATGTGGGCCGGTATAATAAAATACCAGGCATTACTTTTGGATCGGCCGTCACAGAAAGAGTATGGAATGAGAAATTAGAATCAGGATTCATGTATGGGATTATAAATACACAAAGGTGAGGGTAACTGATAAATTTGAACTATTGTGCCTGAGTCAGAGCAAATGCTTCCCCTTTGAATAAACACACTTAAGTACACGAGAAAAATAACTATGTACTTCATTTAAGTTAGAAAAATTGATTATTGTGGTTCAATTAGAGGATGTCAGAGCACAAATCAAATGCAGGAGTAGAAAGCTGGAGGAAAAGAAGAGAAAAAGAGAGAGAGAGAGAGAAATAGGTAAGGGCAATAGAATAAAAGTGGTATGCTTATAAGCATAATTGTGTCTTTCAGAGTGGCCAGAAGCTTTCTTAAGATGCTTTAAGTTGCTCTGATTTATACACCTGGAAACTGAGTGGGAGATTAAAAAGCAATTAATTGTTTATTTACTTGCAGAACATGTCATGTGGAGTCCTTATATGACTCAGTGCTCATTTTCCATACTGTTGCACAGAGTAGTTGTTTTCTTCTATCACTTGTGCTCTCCTAACGTTTTGCTGAAACCTAGCAGGGATTGAAGAGGAAACAGCATCCCTGTCTTCACAGCAGCAACAGCTGCTTTAGTTAGGCAGTATACTAAATATAGTAATTTGCTATGTAGCCAACAACAGTGATAGCACATCAAAAAGAGATTCTGTGACATAGCAGGGATCCCTAATGTGCTACAAATGATGGATGGGCTATTCGTGCACCTCACAGAATGATTCTCCTTTTCAAAATGGAAAGCGGCATGTGTGACCATCAATATCTTACATTGAATTATTGGCTTCTGTCATGATGCCTGTATTTTAGCCAACTCGCGTGGTGGAAAATTATTTTATTCTAGTGACATTTCTGATAAAAGAGACATCAGTAAATATTTTCCCTGAGAAATGTGTCCTAGAGGTTTTCAGGTAATAGCAACAATCCTTTGAAGTGCTGTCTGTGATTCACAATAAATAAAATAAAACCAATATTGAACAAGGTCTGAAACATGAATATGTTTGTGTTTAGCAGGTCTCTTTTTCACGTGAACCTTCTCTGTGCCAAACACCAAGATGGATGTCTGTGGTACCTGTGTAATATGCTGCCTGACTAGACTTCATTGTTGCCTTCTGTGCTTTTATCATTTCTGGAAATAAAGTGACTCCAGTTAACAAAGGTGATATGATAAAACACTACCACTCCTGCCCTTCACTCCAAGTTTCCGAGAGGATTTAGGAATCACTGCTGGTATGCCTCTACTTGTATGGATATCAATTAAACCCTATCCGGCAGAACAACAGCCTTGGTACTAAGCTGGTTTCCTTTCCATAAGCCAGTGAAGAAACTGAAAATGCAAGGAGACCCGGGCTTTTTGTTTTCTGCTTATCGTCTTGTAATACCAAGAGCAACGATACCTGAAATACTTTCAAAAATTAATTATGCTAAGTTTAACTTAGTTATCAAACCAATTAGAATGTAATATGAAAATTTCAGTCTGGTCTAGCAAACCACATCAGTGTTCTCCATGATGTCAGGTAGACAATGTCTGTAACTGTCTATGCTAGTCTTAGGGAAGGAAGATGGTTCATAACTGACACCAGCATGCTCTTTGGTTGAAATCAAAGTGTATAGGACAGCAGTATGAGATTAAATTTATTCGGAGGCAGTTGTTACTTCTTCTTCATTCAATTTCACTTCAGTATTTGCTTGCACTATCAAATTTGTTTCAAATCAATTGCATCATGATTTTTTCATCTGCTATTTTGAGCCAGATCTGTACCTTCTCAGCAGAGATCTGTTTCTTCAGCACCTTTTTCCATTTGTATCTCCTACTTGTAGATGCTTTTCAGTAAACCCTTGCAACTTTCAAATGCAATCCTTAACATTGGGTCTTTCTGCAAAATGGCCACTGTTGACAAACTAATGTTGATGTTCTGCCATATCATCCACTGTTTGTAACTTTCAGTATGCTAGACTGAGCCTGAGGTCATAAGTTTTGTTCCCATCTTTCTGATAGGTTTAACATGGAGGACATGTATGTGGTATGGCTAATCACCAGAACATCTCCTCCTTTAAAAAAAGATAATTCAGTTTCATAAGTAATAGACAAATAATATATTAAATGTAAGTGTGCAGCCTGTAATATTTTGTCTTCTGTTTCTGGAGTTTTATGTTTTCATGAACAGATACTGATTCTATGAGAAATACCTCAAGTTTTTCCTGCAATTTTTTTCACAGTAAGTCTCCTCTTATTTAACTTGGGTATTTTTCTTTTGGCTTTTAAGTACTGTGGACTGTAAATACATAATTGGACTCTTCAGACCTAATACATATCTCATATGGTCTGTCACATTCAAAATTTTGTATGCGTACGGTAGTATTACATCTATACAAATCTTCCTTATTTAGAATCATAGAATCATTAGAGTTGTAAGTGACCATTAAAGGTCATCTAGTCTAATTCCCCTGCAACAAACAGGGACATCTACAGCTAGATCATGTTGCTCAGGGCACAGTTCAGACTGACCTTGAATGGGTGGGACTTCCTACATCTCTCTAGGCAACCTATGTCTTACCATCCTTAATGTTAAAAAAAAATAAAAATAAAAAAATAAATAAATAAATAAATAAAAAAACTTTCTTATGTCCAGTCTAAATTTTCCCCTTTTGAAATATTTCCCCTTGTCCTATCACAAGAGACCCTGCTAAAAATCCTGTCCCTTTCTTTCTTATAGTCCCCTGTACATACTGAAAGGCTGATATCAGATTTCTCTGGAGCCTTCTCTTCTCCAGGCTGAACAGTCCCAGCTCTCTCAGCCTATCTTCATACGGGAGGTATTCCATCCCTTGGATCATTTTTGTAGCTCTCCTCTGAACCCAGTCTAAAACAGGTCTATGTCCCTTCTGTACTGAAGAGCCCACACCTGAAAACAATACTCCAGGTGAGGTGTCACCAGTGCAGATTAGAGGGTCAAGATCACCTCCCTCAACCTATTGGTCTCACTTCATTTGATGCAGCCCAGAGTGCAGTTGGCTTTTGGGCTGCAAGGGCACATTTCTTGCTCATGTTCAGCTTTGCCATCCACAAATACCCCCAAGTCCTTTTTGACAGGATTATGCTTTGTTCTTTCATCCTCCTGCTTGTACTGATAGGGGGAGTTGCCACTATCCAGCTGGAAGACCTTGCACTCACATTTGTTGAACATTATGAAGTTCACCTGAACCAAATGCTGGAGCCTGACTAGGTCTCTCTGAATGATATCCTATCTTTCAGTCTGTTGACTGCACCACACAGCTTGCAGGATGTTTGCCAAGAATCAAACATTCACAAGGCCTTTCAAAACTCTGGGACAAAAGTAAAATAAGACAACTGGGAAAATGAAAACAATTCTTTTTTTTCTTTGTTTGTTTGCCTTCCAGAATTGTCTTGTAAGGCTCTTGTTTTCCAAGTGTATTTCCATAACACATCTGCAAAGATGCAATAGATGAAACAAAACAGAACTTCTCTTGTGTGTTAACATTACTACCAAAATGGAGGCCAATGCAGAAATGTCAAGGATTGAAAAATTCATTATTTTTATCACAGGGATCAGAAATAGATAAGCTCTATTCTTTCATCTGAAACTCAAAAGGCCACTTTTATTTCCATGTTTTCATGTTGTCTTTTCAATATCCTATATTTAATTGAGTGAGTCATGATTGTCGCTTTTCAATTATACTGACATAAAATCTGCTCTGGTAGCAGTAGTGGGTGCACTTGACAATGCTGCCCCCAACAGCTTCTCTGCATTCTTCTGCAAACTGAGGGGACAGCTGAGCTGCAGAACTCATAAATGTGGTCTTCCTCTGGCTAAGAAACTAACTAAATTAAGCCCCTTGAGTCCTTCTGAAATTCAAGACTGCATAAAAGAAACAAATAAACCAAGAGTGATGCTATGGCATTTAGCCATCCATCAGCACAATGAACCTTTGCTTGCACATCTGATTTAAAAAAATTAACTGCCTCTATTCCAACCACACTCCACTCCAGGTTGCCCTCATCTGAATTCTTAGTAAACCTCAGGGTAAAGCATTACAACATGTAGTAAGCAGAGTTCAGCACAGTATGAATTGAATATATAATTTACCTGTGAATATCATGGACTGTATCTCAACACTGAAGTGCTGACCAACCTGCAGTGTCAATTTTCATACAAATGCACTGCAGAAATTTGAAAATTCACATTCCTACTGTCACTGGTATTATAAAGTTCTTGTTTTCTACCCTACAAAATAGGACATGTGTACTATACATTTCAACAAGAATTCCTGTGTGGTCTGCTCTCTTAAGACTGTGTTGATTTTCGTTTTCTCACCAAGTAACAAGTGTAAGATATGAAAACAATTTAAGGCAACTATTACAGTAATTAAATAGCTTATTGAGAAAGGTAAGTTGATTTTTTTTGCTCTCAAGTATATTCATGATTTCATTCCAGGTTATTTAGCATTATTTGACAAATCAAGTATTTTGATGGTACTTGACAATTTAGTGGCATGTTCTGTACCAAGAGAAAACTTAAAAGGTGGTCTGTCTCCTTAATAGAGGATCTTAGGTAATGAAAAGTGAATTTATTTTGGAGGATGGTTTTCCTACAAGAGGCAGATGCTTTGCACTGTTTCTGTCACTAGCACTCCTACAATATAATGACTGGTATTTTGCTGCTATTCCAGAGCCTGTAACTTTGTTTTCCAGGGAAGAACAATGAAATCTTTGGGATGATTTGTAATCAAGAGAGTCCATTCAGAGACAGCCAGTGGACTATGCAATGAAGGCTACTTTTGCATTCTCATTTTTAACTTTGCAAGATCTGCAGTTGCACAGCAACTAATATATCACAGCTGTATGCTTCAAAAACAAGAAGTTCACTGATGAACCTAGAATCATGAATCATAGAATTATAGAATGACTTGGGTTGGAAGAGACCCCAAAGATCCTCAAGTCCCAACCCCCCTGCCACAGGAAGGGCCACCAACCCCTAGACCTGGTACTAGATCATGTTTCTCATAGCTCCATCCAACCTGGTCTTGAACGTCTCCAGGGATGGAGCATCCACAACATTTTTGGGCAACCTGTTCAGAACCTCACCACTCTCTCTGTAAAGAACTTCTCTCCAACATCCAATCTAAACCTTCCTTTCTTGAGCTTAAAACTATTCCCTCTTGTCCTATCACCATCTACTCATGTAAAAAGTTGATTCCCCACCTTTTTATAATTCCTTTTTAAATACTGGAAAGCTGTAGTGAGGTCTCCTCACAGACTTCTCTTCTCCAGGCTGAACAAGCCCAGCTCCCTCAGCCTGTCTTCATAGAAGATGTGCTCCAGCCCTCTGATCATCTTTGTGGCCCTCCTCTGGACCCTCTCCAACAGCTGCACATCTTCCCTGTACTTGTGCCCCCAGACTTAGGCACAATACTCCAGATGGGGCCTCACGAGGGCAGAGTAGAGAGCAACAATCACCTCCCTCTCCCCACTGTCCACCCCTCTACTGATGGAGCCTGGGATACAATTTGCTTTCTGAGCTGCAAGAGCACACTGCTGGCTCATGTTCACTTCTTCATCCACCAGGACCCCCAGGTCCTTCTCCTAGGGCTACTCTCAAAGAGTTCTCCCAGTCTGTACAAGTATCTGGGATTACTCTGACTCAGGTGCAAAACCTTGTGCTTTGCTATGTTGGATCTCATTAGGTTCACATGGCCCCACCTTTTGAATTTGTTGAGGTCCCTTTGGACTCAGTTTGGTATAATCAGCAAACTTGCTGAGGGTGCACTCAAGCCCATCATCAATGTCACTGATGAAGATGTTGAAGAGTACTGGTCCCAAGATCGACCCCTGGAGACACTGCTCATCTCTGGCCTCAACCTGTACGTAGTGCCGTTCAACACAACTCTCTGCCTTCCAACTCATTCCTTATCCATCAAATAGTCCACCCCTCATATCCATATCTCTCCAGTTTGGACATAAGCATGCGGGGGGGACCATGTCAATGGCCTTGTGCAAATCCAGATAGATGACTTCAGTTGCTTTCCGTTTGTCTACCAATGTTGTCACTCCATCATAGAAGACAGCAGATTGGTCAGACATGACCTTCCACTGGTATAGCCATGCTGACTATCTCAGATCACCTTCTTGTCCCTCATGTGCCTTAACATGTCTTCTAGAAGGACCTGTTCCATGATCTTCCCAGGCACAACAGTGAGACTCAATGACCTGCAGTTCCCTGGGTCCTCCTTCCTCCCTTTCTTGTAAATGAGATTGATATTTCCTTTTTTCCAGTCCCCAGGGACTTTGCCTGACAGCCACAACTTTTCAAATATGATGGAGAGCAGCTCAGCAACCACATCAACCAGTTCTGTTAGAGCACTGGGCTGCATGTTATTTGGCCCCATAGACTTGTATATATTCAGTCTCATGAGGCAGTCTCAGATTTGCTCTGCCCTTACAGCAGGGGGATATTTACTCCCCCAGTTCCCACCTAGAGGACCAGGAATGTGATCCTGTTTTGTTTCTCCCTATGGAAATTTTTTGTTAATATGCAGATGTACAATAAGTAAGAATTCATTCATTTTGTACAAGACTTTAAAAAAAGAAACTATGCTAATACACATCATGGTATTTCGGATGATATGCAAAGGATCTTCATTTATTCCATTAAAGAAATAATTGGCCCAAACAATAAACTGAAGTAAACTTTGTATAGAGAGAAAAATACCAAGTGTGTAATAACCTGTCACAGCACTGTCTTTGTCTCTTTTTCCCCTGTCCCTCTCTATATCTCCCCTCCCCCTTTTAAAGCTTGTTAATTCAGATCAATCCTTCAGTCATAATATTGCTTTTGGGTTACATGCCAGCCTATGGAATTATATGTTTGAACACAGGACCAAACTAGCAGTTATTCCCCTGCCACTAAAGGTGAAAAGGTTTCCAGTAAATCAGGTTACTTTTCCACAGGGTAAGCAGTGTTAAATACAGTCTCTCTGGGTACTTCATCAATATGATTAACCTATTGGCATTATAGTTATCAAATTACAGTATAAGAAGTCATACAGTTAAAAATAAATCTGTTTTCCATTGAGAAAAGCTATTTAGGTGGAGATTACTATATTAAAAGCTTTACAGAGTATATATAATAGAATCATAGTTCATGGGGAATCGTTACCACAAAGGAGGTTTTCAAAATTAAAGTTGCAAGCATGTGTTAAGATAAATAAGAATCTCTCATGGGATTCAAGATACATGCCATACGGGGCCATCATCTTATTAGTGTTTTATTACTAATCCTGTTACAAGTCTCCAAGCTGAGGCAGATTATAGCATGTAGATTGTAGAGGTATTTTGTAGACACTTTGGAACTCGTCACAAAATGTTCACCCTGGGATCTTGGTCCCTGTAGCTGAGCTAAATGTCTGCCCTAATTCCACCACCATGGCTGCAGTAGGCTCTTAATGTACCATAAATCCAGTCAAGTGCTTTGACCTCTTTATTCATTGTCAGTATAGCTCCTGAAATTGTCCATTCTAGCAAAGGGTCCTCAGGAGTTGGGTTCTTTTGATAAATGTGGGGAGAATGCAAACTGTTTTCCTGCAAAATGTGGCTGTGCTGTTAACTGCAGAGAAAATAGAAGCAGTGGGAAGAAACTGGAACACTAGTGCATGTCAGATAAGATGGTCATTACTTCCTACTACATGGAAATTATTCCTATAGTTCAATCAAATACATTCCAATGAATTATGTGGCTGACATTTCTGTGTCACACATTCAGTGGTGCTTCTGGATTCCTTGATTCACTAATGGGAACTGTTAGAATAAAAAAAAAAAAAAAAAGTGATGCAAATAAGTAACTCTGAATGGAAGAACCTGATGCTTGCATAAATGTTTTTAAATTACAAATGCATATTCTTTGCAGTTCTCTTCCAATGTACAGCCTTCCAATAAAATACTTCTCAGACAATGGAGAACTTCAGATCACCATTGCAATCAGATCACTCCTATTAAATAATCATACTATATATGATTAATATGTGATGTAAATATATGACAATATAATTTATAAATGATAGTATACTATGATTAAAAAATCAATACAAGTGTTCCTACCTGGACTGAATTCACACAAAAGAGGCTATTTCTTAAATTAGTGCAAAAACTTTTATACCAAGTTCTACAATTGTTACTGCTGTTGTGCAGACCAAATTCTTTAAAAAACCTGAATGTACTGAGAAATTGTGCTGTTATAGGACTTTTCAGAGCCTACAAAATGTATGCTACACTGCATGATGACAATCCATATTCAGAAGGTGTAAAAATGTATTCTTTATTAACTTTGGTGGAGTTCATTTGAAATCTAGAGTTGTCTGCATGTATCTGAAAAAATATCATTGATTTCTTAACTCAAATTGTAAACAGTCTTTTACCTCCCTGAAACCAATATGTAGAACTTTTCACAATTCCATTCAAGTTGCTGTGTATGTTGTTGACAATGTCGCTAGTTTTGAAGGGGGTGCGAGGTGATTACTGAATTACATAGAAAAGTATACTATATTCTTGATTGCAATGTTCATCTTGTTTGGTGTAGTCTCAAACTGTGCCCTTCACTTATGCTAATATTGAATTTATACACAGAAATTAATAAAAATTAAACTAGATATAAATGCCTTTTGTCTAATTATGCCTTTTGTCTTATGTATTAAAACAACATTCTTTTATGCCATGAAGTTTCCTAGTAAGTGAATTATTTGCAACTTAATTTCTGACCTCCCAGATATATGATTACTTTCAGGAGAATGTTTATAACCATTTGTTAGAGGTATAGCTTTAATAAATTTTAACAGGAGATCAGCCACTGATACTGAGATCAGGACTGGCTATATTTTTTGAAAAATATAACTTTGAATGAATTGGTTAAATTTTCTCTGAAAACCTCTTAGTGAAGTACAGAAATCAATTATTACGGTTTTTGTTTGTTTGTTTGTTTTATATCAAAATGTTGTGTGAGGGGAAAAATAAAACCAAAAGAGTACTAAGTAGTTATTTTAATACATTTTATTTAACATAATGATGGTTAAAAAGAAATCTCTCCCACATTTAAATGATCAAATTGTCAATGTTAATGAGATGTTGAAATTACAGGATTTGTAAATGCATCTTGCTTAAACAGAAAATATTATTTTTCATCTTATGCACTGGCTTACCTGTGTGTGATACCAGGAACATACAAAGAAAAGCCTACCAATCCTCTATCAACTAACTTAAGCAACATTTTACATACATTTCTTTGTGTGGAGGGAATTCTTTCTCCTTTGGTGCATTAGATTAGGCACTGATATTTTGCAGCATATTTACAGCATTCCAATTTGCTTTAAGCTTATCTACGTGCTATTAAATGCACCACTGCATAGTACTGTGAAGATTTTTTTTTTTTTTTTTTTTTTAAAGGATCCAATAAGTAACTGCTATGATTAAGACCACTAAAAATACAGGACAAGCTAAAGTAATGCTGGATTTAATTTATCATTCTTAATCCAGAATCCCTGGACTATAAACATTACCATTCTTGGATTTTTCATTTCCCATTTATTCAGTGGCACATTGCGATCACTTAGGCTAAGATATAAAAGAGGTATAATGCCACTACAGTGTTAGACTTTTGTGGCAGAACCTGAGAACATGTGGAGGAGAAAAGCATAGTAGGAACTGCTGATACTGATATGCAAAGAATACGCTTTTTTGTTGTTGTTGTTTTAATTTCCTCCTCTTTTTACCTGCTTTTTGGGGAACTTTTGGCATTTGACTAGATGGAAGTCAAAGAAGAAAATGAATGTGACAAAAATCAACAACAACAACAAAAAAGTCAAAATTATGTTTTCAGAAGCATTATTAAATATTGCTATTACAGCATTGGCAAGGTTTTGAAAAGAGTATTATACTCAGTTGTGATTCTCCTTGTTTTAAAAGAATGAACCTGGCTTGTAAGAGATGCCTGCAAGGATGGGAAGAATAGAGATCTCTGCTCATGGAAAGAAACTTAAAAAACTGGCTGTTTAGTCAGGCAAAAAAAAGATGAGCAGGGAAATTATTATCTCAGTAAATGGATCAGAGAGGTAAACACTTAAAGAGGAAGAGCCATGGAAGGACCATGTTGACACAGAACTAGTGGGCATATCCCACTTATGAATACATTTGCAACAGAAATTAGCAGGTGACATAGCCATCAGAGTTACAGATTTCTAATACAGTAATGGGTACAAAGAATCAAACTTTTTTTAAATATCAGCCTTTATGATCTAATGTCAGTAGGAGAAACTGAATGATAACATTGTCAGAAATACAGATGATGGGGTGGTTCACCTGCACCATACAGGTCTGGGGCAGTCATCTTCTTGGCTTTGTGCAATCCTGACTGGTAGTTTAAGGAGTGAAAACACTTGATAAAATCCATCTGACTTGGCACTGAGCATACAGCTGTGGATCTTCTATCATTTAAGTGCTGGTGTGAGAAAGGTTGATTTGCATGGCACACAGGATTTGAGTGTTGTCTTCTGGCTTATGTGCCACCAGTTGTACTGATGCTGTTATCTCCCTCTGAAGTATTGCATTGTGGAAGTATAATCCTGATATGAACTTCCACCGTTGCTGTTGGATTCTGTTTTGAGTAAAAATAGATAATTTGGCACTTGACTGGACTCAGTAGAAGCTGAGAAAATAATTTGTCGTTATATTAAACTTTATGTTATGAGTAGCTTTTTATTGTGTTATATATAACGGACAGAAGAAATAATTGTGGTAAGAAAACTGAAAAGGTTAAATTGTGACTGTACAAGTAAGATTAATAAATATTAGCTGAAATTGATCATCCTATGACTCTTCTTGGGTTAAGAAGAGAGTAATTGTTTATACGCTTATGAGCTACTACGAAAATACTGTATTTTATATTTTATGGCACAAATTATATATATTTATTTGCTGAGAGATTCCTTAAAAAATTATGTTACCTATTCTGTAGTTTCTATCCATGATTATGCTTTTAGGTACCACTGTATTTTATGGAATTGCTAAGAACATATGGAAAAAGATCAACAACATCATAGTATTTTAACTTCACATTGAAGTTAGTCCCACCTCTATGTAGTCACGTTGAGGATCCTCACCTTGACACAGCAAGCAGAGCCAGAGTCAAAAGATAGTTGACGGAAAATACTTCGGCAATTCCAGTTATCAAATCAGCATTCCAGTTCTCCCTGAACTCTCTAAAAAGTGAGTATATTTCTGTGCTTCCACTTTTTGTTTATGCAAGGCTAGAAAAAGTTTGATGTTATTGGATTGATATCAAGAAACTTCTCTGGCACAATCTGAATTCTTAAGATTTCCTGAATCATCTTTAATTAACCATTTTAATGTCTCGTTTGCAGTGCTCTGAGGATCTCTTGGAAATTCATGAAATGGGTGTAAGATGGGTAAGAGGATAAGATGACAAGTACTTTAAAGAAACTTAAATTACTTTTAACTGGGGTCCTGGGTGACAGTAGAAGTTTAACAATTTTGTGAATATTTTACCAACTGAAGAGTGAAAAGGACTCCATAATAAATGGGGTCACAATGGCTGTTAAATGGGACAAATTCATAAATACATACATATTCAGATTGCTAAATTGCATATGCCAGTTATCCTTCCCCTTAAAATAGTCAAGTGAGATCAAACAACGGTTGAAAAATGTCTCCCTCCTCATCTCTATGGCTTTCTAGCTTCAAATTTTATCTTAAATTAGAGCAGAAAGCAGAGCCCAATGAAAAAGAATTCCAACCAAAATCTGTGCCGTCTCCAGAAAGTCGTTTGTGGGAAGTAGATTGCAAACCAATCAAAATGTCTCATCAGCAAAATTAGTATTTATGAAATTAGTGATGGAGCAGAACTGGCAGCAGGGTTGCATTATAAACACTCGAAATGTAGGGGGAGGGAACAGAGATTTTGCTCATTTTCCCTCCCACTGCTAAAGCACTGTATTTAATTGACTTACAATTTTTCCCCTAATATATTTCTTTATGAAACCTGCCTTGAGCAATGGATACATGATTGTTCACCAAGGGTTGTGCCTCATTTGTTCCTGTAGATTGTGCCTAATTAACGCTAACTTGTCTGTACATAAAAAGTACAATAGGCTGTCCTTTCCAATTTAATTCCGACAGTTTAATCGAATCTGTATTCTTTCAAAAATAATTAGATCATTTACACTTCATTAACATGTAATGTAATGTTGAGGCATCCATCATAATGATTTCTTATTTTTCTTGTGCAATATTATCTCCTCTAATGAAACTGTTAACACCATGCATGTCTTAATTAGCTTTATCATATCACTGACAATTTCAGGGAGAGCTACAATTTTACAAATGAAATTAAATTAGTTCAATAGGTACATCTGAAGACCAATATGCTCTATTAATGCAAAAATATTAGAAACAGGCCTACCTTTATACAGCATCTAGGAGTTTCTAGTCATTTTTTCTGTCTCTCAGCAATGAGATATCTAATGTATGTGAATCAGTTTTTGCTGTCCTCAATACTAAACAAAGTGATGCTAGGCCTTTCTCAGATATATTAAGCCATCACTGAAAACACAGATGATAAGAAACCAGACACAGCAGCACATTCTTCTACCACATCACCTCATCCTTTTTGGTTTGGGAGGAGTTTGTGTGCAAATTTCAGTATGCCACCTCCAAATACCTCCAAAAATATTTCTTTTAGACAAAAGCTGATATTCCTATCCAATTAACGAAGAAGATATTCATCGTATCAGTGTTTGTAAACCTTTGCCAAAAATGAGCAGTGCCACTGTCTAATTCTGAATATTGCTAAGAAGTTTCCATGAGCCTGGGAAATTTTAACACACAACCTTCAACAAGTATATACAAGTCATTCACATTCTGGAAGCATTCTCACAATAAAGAATGCATTTTTAAATATTAATAGAAAACTAATTCCCATGAAGCATCTCCTGGAAATTACTGAGTACTTTAATACCATAAATTAAAAGAAGCTAGTGAAGTGTCCTCAGTATTTCATCAGAAGCATTCAGCATCTGCTTGGATTAAGCTTTAAACTAGCTGCAGGTCCTCAAATGTTTTCAGAGACAGATAAGCTTCTCTCCCTCAACTATTTCAGTCTTGCCAATACAAGGGAGGCACCATATGCCCATGTACTGCAACTAAGTGAATATAAGAAAGGAAAAGAAAAAATATACACAAGTTCTCAGAATAAAATACATAATTTACTGTTGTCTATACTCAGATCATCTTTAATTTTGTTCTGCATGAAGACTATTACAAAAAAAAACCTTTTTATTAAAGGAATTTCTCCTTCTGAGGTGCTGAAATTCTGGAGGGTACATTTGTAACAGTTGTGAAAGCTTGAGAGGAATCGTTCTGAAATCTTGCTTCCACCATCCAGTCAGCAAGGCTAAGCAATTTCGTGTTCCAGTGACCAAGTCCCATATTAAGTCCAAGAGTAGTCAGCAGCAAATAGCAAACAAGATGAAATCGATACATATGGTTCATAAATAAGACATAAGTGAAAACGTTTGAGTTCATATTTGTCAAACCTTGTGTATGAATGCAAAGAATATGTTCTTAATGATCCTTCCTTCCTTCCTTCCTTCCTTCCTTCCTTCCTTCCTTCCTTCCTTCCTTCCTTCCTTCCTTCCTTCCTTCCTTCCTTCCTTCCTTCCTTCCTTCCTTCCTTCCTTCCTTCCTTCCTTCCTTCCTTCCTTCCTTCCTTCCTTCCTTCCTTCCTTCCTTCCTTCCTTCCTTCCTTCCTTCCTTCCTTCCTTCCTTCCCTCCTTCCCTCCTTCCCTCCTTCCCTCCTTCCCTCCTTCCTTCCTTCCCTCCTTCCCTCCTTCCCTCCTTCCCTCCTTCCCTCCTTCCTTTCTTTCTTTCTTTCTTTCTTTCTTTCTTTCTTTCTTTCTTTCTTTCTTTCTTTCTTTCTTTCTTTCTTTCTTTCTTTCTTTCTTTCTTTCTTTCTTTCTTTCTTTCTTTCTTTCTTTCTTTCTTTCTTTCTTTCTTTCTTTCTCTTTCTTTCTTTCTTTCTTTCTTTCTTTCTTTCTTCTTTCTTTCTTTCTTTCTTTCTTTCTTTCTTTCTTTCTTTCTTTCTTTCTTTCTTTCTTTCTTTCTTTCTCTCTTTCTTTCTCTCTCTTTCTTTCTCTTTCTTTCTTTCTTTCTTTCTTTCTTTCTTTCTTTCTTTCTTTCTTTCTTTCTTTCTTTCTCTCTCTCTTTCTCTCTCTCTTTCTCTCTCTCTTTCTCTCTCTCTCTTTCTCTTTCTCTTTCTCTTTCTCTTTCTCTTTCTCTTTCTCTTTCTCTTTCTCTTTCTCTTTCTCTTTCTCTTTCTCTTTCTCTTTCTCTTTCTCTTTCTCTTCCTCTTTCTCTTCCTCTTTCTCTTCCTCTTTCTCTTCCTCTTTCTCTTCCTCTTTCTCTTCCTCTTTCTCTCTTTCTCCCTTCTCCTTCTCCTTCTCCTTTTCCTTTTCCTTTTCCTTTTCCTTTTCCTTTTCCTTTTCATTTTCATTTTCCTTTTCCTTTTCCTTTTCCTTTTCCTTTTCCCTTTCCTTTTCCTTTTCCTTTTTTTTAAATATATATATATTAATGTAAGTTATTCAAGGAAGAATATCAGGGAAATAGTAGTTTGCCCACTTTTTAAACTTTAACATGTAAATAAAATTTCTACAATGAAGGAAGTCAGTCATTCCAAAATGGTAAATGCTATGTCTTCTTCTAGGTTTAGGGTTTTGTTTATGTGCTAGGATTTTTTTCTCCCTCTCTGAGAAGCTTGAAAATGAAGAGTTCTAAGAGGATTGAGGAAAAACTCATTTGTTGCCATTTGTTGGTATCTTTAATAAAACCATGTTACCAGATGCACTCACGTTTCCTGATGACTTTTTAAAATGTTGTTGCCATAATCTTTGATTTATTATGTTGAAGCAGCTTGAGCTCTTAACACCAAACCTTCTTTCTTTTGTTAGTTTTGCATGATAATCTGGTTTGTTTTGTTTGACCACGTTGGCAGAGAAGGACTGATTAAAATAGGCAACTCTAAGAATTTGCTGGGTAAGTAGAGATCCATTTTGAAATAACGGGAAAAGATTCCAGCTTATTCCAGTTTATCACAGGCAGGAAAATACAGCTACACAGGTAATAGTGTTGCTATCACTTTCAGGACTGCAGGAATTTCTTCTGTACATCTTTCTAACATTCCCCAAAGAAATTATATTGTGGGCCAGTAAATGACCAAATCTGAAAAGACTATTTTTTATCAATTTTAGCATATTTAGAAAAAAATAATAAGTCCTCTCCAAATTCATTTCTAAGCACTTATTGATTTCTAGGTTAATCTGTTTTAATTAAAATCTTATTAATTTACTACATACATTAGAAAACAAAGAATATATTTTTACAGAATAAGTTGGTTAATCACAGTGTATACATGCAAACACATAAACTGAAGACAGGTAGGTAAGATATCTGTGCAGATCTTGTAGCCCTTTTAAGATATTGAACAAAGCATTAAATTGTGTGATTACGTTTTCTTGGTTGTTGTTTGCATATAGAGCAAACTGACCATTTGTTTGCACATATCCTAGCATATTTATCTGTGAAAGAGTGAGTATAAGACAGAAAAAAGGCTTACATCTGTAATTATGTGTTGATGGATTTCTAGAGATAACACTAATGTGACTGTTTACATATCTTACCAACCTTACAGATTGCTGCCACACTACTCAATAGGCAGAGTCTGGGAAATGCCCATCCTCTCAAAACACACTCAAGTATAAGTTCCCCAAAATATGATACTTAAGTTGATTACTTTCCAAGATGTTCCCAGACATTCAAACTCTATAATAATAATAATAATTTGAAAAATAAAAATAAAAATTGACTACGATTGCTGACTAGGATCAAGTATTCTAGTATTAATTTTGCAGTGCATACTGATAATATTTGCTGCATCCAGCATTCAGTAATCACAGGCCCAATTCAAAAACTCCATGTTTTAGCAGTGCATTCAATCCGAAATGGGCTAGTTTGCAGAATCACAAAATTGTAGGGGCTGGAAGGGACTTCTGGAGATCATCTAGTCCAAATCCCCTGCTAAAGCATGTTCCCTAGAGTAAGCTGTTAGGAAAGTGTCCAAAAGGATTTTTGATATCTCCAGAGAAAGAGACTCTACAGCTTCTCTGGGAAGCTTGTTCCTATGCTCTGTCATCCCCAAAGTAAAGGTTTATCTCATGTTCAGATAGAACTTTTTGTATTTCAGTTTGTGCCCACTGCACTTTGTCCTGTTGCTAGGCACCATTGAAATGAGACTGGCCATATTCACTTGACATCCACCCTTAAGATATTTGTAAGAGTTGATAAGATCCCCCTTCATTCTTCCCATCTCCAGTCTGAACTGTGCCAGGTCTCCTAGCCTTTCCTCACAAGGAGAATGCTTTATTTAAAAATAAATGTATAAAATTTAATGATACATTACAAAGTATACCTCTAAAGCTAAGAGGCCCAACTGAAACAGAGCATCAGATTATTTCATGAATGAATGATTGCCTATTACTACCAACTGTGTAAGAGTAAATTTATTCAAAATACCTATGTCAAACTATTATTTTATTTACTTTTAACTGCTTTTCTCCTTGCACCTTCTTCAGCTAATACAATTTGGAATCTAGATGTCTTGTACTGAGAGGAAATGTTAATGTTAGATTCTTCAGAGGCATTTCTTGTGAAACATAATCAAGACCTGGATATCAGATAGCAGCAGTTTTCTAAACCACAGTAAGAACCATCATTGTAAAACAAAATACCTAATATTGTTTTGTGCATACTTTTCAACAGTCATGTTAATTTTTCACAAGAACAACTTTATTTTAATATGCAGTGTTGTTTTGGTGCTTTATTTGTGTAGCTTGATCCCCTCATACAAAGGGGGTTATAAATGATTAGCACCTCTGAAAAATGAAATTCTTACTAATATGCCTGAGAGTGGATTTGGAGCTTCACATTTAGGTAATCAAGCCCAGCCTCCATCATATTATGCCACTTTTCAGGTATTTGGTATATTTACGTTTGGATTAAAATTTTCAGTGTAATTATTCTCTTCCAGTAGTTATCTTTCAGATTCTCCATTACTTGGGTGTGTGCCATGTCAGGTACTCCTGCATAATGATTTCTATGGGCAACCTAAATTAAGTTCAGTTGTTTATACAGTATCTATTTGATTTATGTCTATATTTGTTTGTGATTGTCTTTATGGTTGTTAACGTTAATTAGAGGATCAATAGAAAAGATTTCTTAATAAAATGAATACACAGAACACTCTATTATAATATACAATGTTACTTCTATAAACCAGCATTAATATCTAGTATTGCAAGTATTACTTTCTTCTCATAGTCTTCCTCTGAAAATTTACTGAAAGGCACTTCAGAGTTATGCAAAGGCAACTTTTGCTTCTTTTCTAAACTATGATTTTTAAGTTTAAAAACTTTTTTAAATTATTTATTTATTTATTTATTTTTACTTCAAATCTATGGGAAATAACTTGTTGCTCTGCACAAAGTGGAACTCAGGAGATACACCAAGAAGTACTTATTTACCGTGCAGTGATAGAGCACTGGCAGAGACTGCCTAGAGAGATTAAAACTGAATCAATGAACTAATTAACTAATTGCATCTCCTTGAAGATCTTCAAAACCCACCTGGACATGGGCCTGGACACCCTGCTCTGGATGTCCCTGCTTGTGCTGGTGGGTTCACTGTAGAGACCATAACTCTGGGAGCTGCAACAACAAGGTGGTTAAATAATCTGGCCCCTTATATCAGTTTAAATAATCAAATCCAGGGTATTCTGAACAGCTCAGTACAGTAACTGTTTGCTTGAAAGAAATCTCTCCTTAGTAAGTGCTAACTAATCTATAAACTTGATCCAGTTTGGAGTTTGTAAGAGAAATTTTGATAAAACACTTAAATGAGAATTCATTTTAGTATACATGCAAGAAACTAGATACACAAACAAATGTATTGTTACTGTAATCTTTTCCTATTTTTTATTTATTTTTTTTTTCCTTTCATTTTCTTATCTTTGAAATGTTTATATCCTGAGTTACTGGAAAGTGATTACATTAAAATGCAAAGGTAAATGTCCTTACATGGCAGATGCTGCTCTCTGAGAGATGATCGAGCTAGTTACTATCCAAGTGGATCATCCACAGCTGGAGATCATGGTGTCTTAGTTTCTGTATAGGAATAGATGAGCTAGCCACAATAAAGCACAGATATCAACAATCCATTCAGCAACAAGCCTGGTTAACAGGCTACAGAATGGACCAGCCTAACACTGCAAAAATGCTGAGATATTGGATCTCCAATGATCCTTCAGGTCCTACACCTCTGGAGTATTCCTGTATCTCTAGAAAAAACACAGGGCAGAGGCAGCATAGAAATTAGGAATGTGCTTTGCTTTATTCAGGCTGTAAGAGGATCTGTGTTCATACTGTCTTGTTACATGAAGAATAAAATTTCAAAATCTTCAAGAATAGACACTGGTGTTATAAAATGCCCTCCTTACAAACAAAAAGCACACTTTGTAAATATCCCAGAGCAAAACGTGGACTGAATGAATAAGTTTGCTGAACTGCATTTTAATCCCCTCTGGAATGTCACTCGGCTTTCCCAGCAGACATTTGCTCTATATTCTTTGCACCAGGTTGTCACCTGTTATGCCATTGTAATTCTAAAGCAAACTACAGCAATGTTACTTCCACGTTATATTTGTCTGAGCACAAGCAGCACCTAGCCCTGTGATGGTGAGATGTGATCAGAATGCAGACTGTATAATTCTTTCATTTGCCTGTAGGAATTATTAAATCCTAAACAGGATTGCTCAGCTGATTAGAAAAGAAGCTTGATTTTTTTTTTCCAGTGCTCCTATAAAAGCCAGCTGCCTGTGTTTTACTATCCCAGTCCCATGTCTGTCAGTTGTGAGCTAGCCTTGCTATCTGCAAGGTGGCAGTCAGCAGCAACCTGATGGGAGCAGTTACCTGGAACTAAAGGGGGATTCACTAAAAAAAAAAAAAAAAAAAACATGCCAGGGGGCTTGGAAGGATGAACTGGCTGCCATCTGAAGAGATGGCTTCACGGCCTGTTTACACACATTGTTGAATCCAGAGCATTGATTCTATGTTGGATGTGAAAAGAAATTAAAGCCCTGGTCTCATTAGATAACCGGTTATGGTTAAAGATCACAGGGAGACTCTCTCTTCTTTTGTGTGACACTGAATGGGTCTCAGCAGGCAGCGCCTTGTGCACAATTGATTTCAAGCAGAGTTTTGTCTGAAAGATGCTTCTAGATTATGGCAAGAAAGCATTCTGTAATCCTTCTGCCAATGTAGTTATGTTTAACAGACATTCAACTCTTATCACTGATTGATAACACTTAACTCAAAACATATTTAAGCTTTAGGAATGTCAATATTTTGCCGCCAAGTGAAGGTGACCCTTGCTCTTCTTGTTTGCTAAGTGTGCGCAGTGGTTTGCTGGTAAATTTGTAAAGGTGGTTATGTGGGCAGGCTGTTATGGATTTGCTATCTTAGCCTGAAGTGTTTGCTGCTGATTACGTGATTAAATCAATAATAATTTCTGTTTGGATCCTGTGTTTCTGGATTCATCTTCTTTTCCATGCTGTGGAGCAGAACAATGGGCTTCTGCACTTGAGCCTTAAGTGCTTTGTTGTTAAAGAAATGCCAAAGGTATGGCAGGTGGCTTCCAAATCTCTTTAGAAAGTAAAATATTGTAACAGCTCTACAGGTAATAAACTAGTGAGGCCTTTGTGGCAAAGAAGGCGAACATGACAGGTGCAGAATAGGGGGCTCCTTTTAATCAGTGTTAACTGTTTATTCTGGCTTACCTGAAGTAGCGCATTTCCTGCCAAACTGCCTTCATTCCATATTAAGCAGATATTCTTTTATTCTGATACAGAGGGAATTTACATTTAAACAGGCACAGTGCTCACATTCACAGCATATGGTCATTCTAGCCACCCTGGCAGTTTTACATTACAACATAGGAGGTCTGTGTGATGCACTTCACAGTACAAAGAGGATTTCTTCTCTCTTTCTTTTTCTCCCTCTCTCTTTCCTTTCCTTTTGCCCTCCTCCCTTACCCTTTATACATACACAGAAACAGAAATCACCACAGAGCAAAGTATATTAAGAATTCCTCGGTGTTCTACATGTAGTACAAGCAATAGATCCATAGAAGGGAAATGCAGCCTTAAATTTCTTTAGGCTTCTGGGAGGGAGTTCTTTATTTGCGTGGTTTATTTGTTTATTTATTTACTTATTTTCTGTAAATTTTTCCAGCAAACTATACAAGCACAATTATGTCTAATAATTCATGTGTTAATCTGAGAGACATAGCATGTATCTTCAGTTCTCAAAAGGGAATCCTTCAGTAATCCTTCCTTCCAAACTCCTTAGTGGCTGAAGGGGCTTTACATTGCAAGAAACCTTTGCACTGCTCAAACTCTCAGCAGGAAAATATGGGACAATTCAATGCCCTGGTGGAAATCATTGGGACACCAACAGATCTTTTAAAATCAGAACATCTGGTCAGTCACCTTTTCCCATATGGGTAAACAGAACTTTTTTAATCAGGCTGTGTTAGAAAACTGATTGAAACTGAAGGTAGTTTAATTGTTATAGGATGGTACTTGCCTAATGTTTTAACAGTGGGAGCATAGTGTACTGTGATGGACAACAACTGTGCTAATCAGTTCCTTAAGACAACAAATTGCTTACAGCAATGCTAAATATCACTATATTAAAATGGCAAAGTAACCTAAAGGAATGTGTTCATTGCTGTTTCTAAGAGAGGAGTTTCCTAAGGTGAACATTTATCCACTAACAGTAAAAAGTATTGTTCATTCATCATATTTAATTAATAATGGTGCTGAGGCTGAACAAATTCATTTTGATTCAACTCAAAACCTCTTCAGAATTCCTACCAAGCTCCTGTATTAGCTGCATGTTGCCAATGACACTGTAGCAAGGAAGGAAAAAGATGCAAGGGATGAAGGAAATTTAAAAAAAATAAAATAAAATAAAATAAAATAAAATAAAATAAAATAAAATAAAATAAAATAAAATAAAATAAAATAAAATAAAATAAAATAAAATAAAATAAAATGTAAATAAGGTCAGAAAAGTTGAATTACCTTAAACTTATGAGGAAGATGAAATTTTGTCATCACCAGCATCAAGTATCATAACAATGAGCACTGTAGAAATACAAATTCACAAAATCATGGAATGTCTTGGATTGGATGGCATCTTAAAATCCATCTAGTTCCAAATTCCTGCCATGGGCAGGGTCACCTCCCAAGTTGCTCAGAGCCCCATTCAGCCTGGTTTTGAACATCTCTAGGGACAGGGCATCTGCAGATTCCCTGGGAAATTTGTTCTGGTGCCTCAGCGTCCACATCATAATTAATGTATTTCTCCTATCTAACCTGAATCTCTCCTCTTTTATTTTAAAGCTATTACCTCTTGTCTGATCTCTACACTCCCTATTAGTCCCTCTTCAGCTTTCCAGTAGGTCCCCTTTAGGTACTGGAAGGCCACACTGAGATACCCTGAGAGCCTTCTCCTCACCAAGCTGAACAGTTCCAGCTTACTCAGTCCTTTTAGGAGAGGTTCTCCATTCCTCTGATCGTCTTTGTTGTCTTCTCTGTACCTGCTCCAACAGCTCCATGTCTTTTTTTTGTGCAGGGGACTCCAAATCTGAACTCAGTGCTTCAGATAAGTGCCTCAAGAGAACAGAACAGAGAGGGAGAATAAGCTCCCTCAATCTGCTAGCTATGCTTCTTTTAATGTAAACATATGTAAGTGTCTTAGTTTTTGGTGGGATGGAATTGTTTCCTTCAGTGTCTGGTATAGTTCTATGTTTGGGTTCAAGGAGAAAAACAATGTTAACAATTACTATAGTTGCTGCTAAGCAGGGCTGTATAAAGCCAAGGCTGTCCACAGTGAAGGACCCAACAAGCTGAGAGGGAACAGAATTAGGATTAAGCCTCAATAGTAGGTCAGTCCAAAAGTAATTCTTCCTATTTATTTCCATGGAAACTAAAACAGATGCAAAGAGCAAAATAACACTGTTTGACTATTTGACAGAGCAGATTCTCAGCTACAGAACACCATTTTTCAACATAGTCACCACCATTAGCTATGCATTTTTGACAGCAATGGACAAGAGCCTGCATGCCACCCTCATAAAATCTTCATGGCTGTCTGGAACATGGCTATTGCCACTGACTGCTGAATCATACCACCCACAGCTTCACTGTGCTCACATCCGCTGTTTGGTCTCCATAAATGTTCAGGAAGTGTCAATGAATGTGTTGATGGGTACAATTTTTTCTTCACCGCGGAATTCAGTGACACACCTTTGTTTCATCCACACTTCCATGTCAGACACCATTTTGTCAGACTGTCCCTTGTTGCCCGCTGTCACACTACAACAAAATATAATGGAATATAGGCAGGAAGGTTCAGTTTCTACAGCCGTAACCCCAACATTTGCTTCCAATGTTGTGGGCCAGCACAATAAAATAGGAGGTATTACTTTCAAAGCAGACCTTGTGAAAACATTTCATTAAATATAGAATAAATTTCAGCCCATTATGTGTGGAAGACTGAAAGACAGGAAGAGAATGTTCACTAATTGTATGTGAGATTTTTCCCAAAGTTGTAGCTCTTCCTATTTCTAAATGTATAAAAAAACTTAATTCTGTGTTCAGAATTGCTGTTTCTGAAATCATTTGAAGATAAGAAATGTTGTACTATAGATTTCTGTAGTAAGAGCACAACTTAACTGCAATACCGAGAACTTACCTTGTACTTCTGTTTTACGTAAGGATATGAACTGAATGTGTCCCTCATCAGCCAGAAGTGTATGACCTTTGTTAAAGAGGTACTTAGGTGTACCAGGAGTGCAGGGTTGTATCTGCAGCTATAGAAGGGGCAGGAATAAGATCTTGCATTATCAAATCTATTTTATGGGTTTCAATCAAACTGTGTGTTCCTTGTAGTGAAAATGAAAGGTGGGTTACTACAGGCAAATAGACACATAACTTTAAAAGGCATTTTTAAAATCAACCAGTCCTGGGGCAGACAGAGGAAAATTCACAGATCTAGGTATGATCAGCATTTATAGCAGAAAAAGAAAATGAAAAAAAGATGAAGAAGAAGAAGAAGAAGAAAAAAAAAGTACAATCAAAAAGGAAGAAAGGAATGCTTGTTATTACTCTTGTCCCTGTAAATCAGGACTGATTCCTAGATTTACACCACTGTGTGATTCCTACTGAATTTATTTACACAAATATTTTCCGAAAATCGTACTCACAAATTTTAAGGAAGCTGACAGTAATTTCTGGTCTTGAAGAAGAATTATTATATTTTATATAATATATAATATATTATATAAAATATATAAATATATATATATATATTATATATATATAATTATATTTTGACTTCCAGGTGCTTCAGATGCAGTGTTTTTCAATGACTTTTTCAAATAAGGTAACAGAGAAGTACTTTCACAAAGGATCCAAGGGAAAACTCGCAGATCAGAACCTGGCACCAGTGATTAAAACCAGCTGTTTTACACCAATATGCTAAATTAATATATTCTTAGCATTATGTTCTTGAGGAAATATGACCTATGAAAAGTTGCAGACCATACAGGCAGTGCCTAGTGTCTGTTTTTGTGTCCCTGTGGCCTTGCTGGTATATGAAACCCACATAAGCCTGGAGAAAGTTGGAGGAAGATATGTGCTACACACACAGAATCCTTTTGCTGTCCTTGTTTGCTGGTCAAGAAATCACATTGAGCTAGTTATTTGAATTATTCCAAGACAGCATCAGTCATACTGTGTCAAGGAGGACCTATAGAACAGAACTGTTTGCTTTTGGTCTGTTGTAGTTTGCCATACAGTAATATCCACTCTCATCAGTTAGGCCTTCATTAGACATCTCTGTTAAGAGATTTCAAATTCTGATAAATCTGCTGGTACTTTGTATAGAAATAAACAGTAGATAGCTGCTGACAGGATATCCACAACTTCCCATTGTGCATTTCTATGATAGACTGAACCTTCATGGTTTTGAACAGCCCTCTTTCTAAGCATTTTCAGGATGACAGTACAAAGTCAAGTGACAGGCTGATCACTGTACTTTGAAAAAAAAAATTCCTCTGCTAGACTAATTTTGAGATTATATATATGCACTAGAGGGTTACATTGCCTGTGTTTTTTTTAAGTCTAGCTGCTGCTAGTTTAGCTCAAATGTTGATGGCAAGATCAGTGTGGCATGAAGGGCATGTTATTTTAGAATCTGCTTCACCTCTAATTTGGACTGATTGTTTTTAGGTTAAGGATAAATTCTGCTTATTCTTCTCCATTCCCTTTATTCTGGGAAGTACCTTCTCACAATGGCAACGTTTGTGAAGTGTATATGAATCCTCAGAGCAATATAGGTCAAATTAGCTGATTTTAGGAAACATGGGGATGTTGGCAGTTCCTGGTCCAGCTACTGGTTTCCTTCTGTCACCTTATATCCAGCACAAAGTTACTGGAAGAGTGCAATCCCAGCTAGACTGATGCTGGCTTTGCAGGGAACTGTCATTTCACTAGCACAGTAAGACAGAGAAAAGAGTCCTGGGTTTTGATGGATAACAGACAGGTGGTTTCACACACGTTAGGCAAGTGAGAAATCTGGGACCCTCCTTTTGGAGCTATCTCCACTCTCCTATATTTTAAAGAGTAAATCAAAGATCATTCCTCTTCCCCAAATAGATTTTGGCCAGGAAAAGGGTGGATTGTCTAAATCTTTGCTGTTCTTAGAGGCTTTGCGCAAGCTTCTGTGTTATCCTTGGGTGATCTGAAGTACAACTCCCAAAGAAGATGCTTCCTCTCAGGTAAGCAAAAAATAAAAATAAAAATAAAAAAAAAGATGTTGTGGCTGTCTGGCAGCACAAGTTTTTAGGACACAGGTGCAGAGCCTGTACCATTGACAGACGCTGCTTGGCTATTGCCACAGCTGACTGCTTCTGAGGGAACAAAAGAGCAATCAAGAGTTCTGATTTGTCTTTCTCAATACTTTGACAGCCTCATAATCTATCTCTCTACACACATATTTATACAGATGCGTGCAAATGTTTGTGTGTGCACTTTATGGTGTTCACACACTCCTAAGAAGTTTCTGCCTTTCATTTTTGCTTGATCAGATGCAAGCTCACTGCTTAAAATAATTCCAGCCCCTGCTCCCCATTTGCCCTTTCATGGATGCTTTACTCATTTTACTCTGATCAAGCTAGTTTTTGTCCTCTGAGGAAGTTCAAGGAATAATGAGCAAAACATCCAGATTTATTAAGCAACTTGGTGCAATTCCCCCTCCTCCACCCCTACTTCTCCTCCCGTGGATGAGACTGAATCTAATCCAAACCAAAGTAGTCCTCAGAGTCAGTCTTTAGTCCGTACTAAGTCTGTTCTGCTGACATGCAAGGAATGGTTTTACTACATAAATGATAAGAAATACCCTTGCTAAGACAAGAAGCCTTTTAAAGACATTAGTGTCACCTTCTCAAATGTTTGCAGTGACTCCAAGCTCTTTCCAGATACTGTAAAATATTGGCAAACTTTTCTGTTGTCAAGCATCCCAGTGAAATGTGATGCTTCAGAGCGTATGAATTAGATGCCCACAGCATCTGATTCTTCCCAATGCCTCGGCACCACACACACAGCAGAGCAGACAGACTCTTTTATTTTTATTTATAGTAACTTAAACTTGGGCAAGACCAGGTATGTCAAATTACCTTGCTCATGAATCTTCAGGAAATTATTGCTCTCTCTACATAGTGCCATGTCCTTTAAAATGTGCAAGAGGGAAGGCACTGTGCTCCCATCTGAGGAGCTGGTGTTCTAATGCATGTAACTGATACTGATTTATGCTCTGGACAGAATTTATAGCAAGATGGAAAAGGTTATGTTTTCATTGAAAATTTACTTCTATCATTTTCTTTAACCGTGTGTCTTTATGCAATCTCAGCAACTATCTGAGTCAAACAAGTGAGTCGCTGAGCTCTAAATGAAGGCATTTAAAGAATACATACATCCCTTTAGGAAGACTGTTGCTATTTACTGCAGAGAGGTCATTTAAAATAGATGGCACAAATATATTTCTGTACTATGCATGTTTTGTGCATAATTTAGGTTAGTTTATTAGAATATTGTGCTTGCAGACTTCCTGCTTCTTATACAAACCTCTTCATATTGTCTACTTTAGGCAGTAGACATGATACACAGCCAACTTAGTTAGAAAAAGTATTAGTGCTTTGGTCACATTAGGTTACTGACTTCACTAACAATGTGACAGGATATTTTTGGGTTGAAAGAGTGTGCCCTTAACACAGAAGGACAAAAAATGCATAATGTTTTTGTTTTCCATAGTGGAACCATGTCATTTTATATCATGGGAGACAGAAAATCCCTAAAGAAAAGTTTGAACAGAGAGAAAATATAAAATTAATTCATTGCTATTTTCTAAAAGATCTGCAGAATTAAGGGACCAGGGGATCCATTCTCTAGCTAGAATCATTTGAATCCTCAATAAGCATCTGCTGTTTGGCACTCTTACTGTGCCTCCTACACAGCAGTGACTCTCTGGTCAAATGACTTTTGCACAGACTTTTGAGGCCAGTGATTGGTAAAAGAAAATCAAGGCATATTGTCTTGTATCATCCCACTTCATCTAATGTGACAGTTATGGGGAGGGAGGATGTTAAAAATCTCTAGCAGTGATCGCTGCCAAAGGGTAAAATGGCAAAATGACCTCTTCTTATTGCTGTCTACATAAGCAGACTGGGCTGCATGCTGAACTTACATCTGAGTGGCAGAGATTTGTTCTCCTCTCTCCTCTGACTCATCAGTGTGCTGTGACGAACTGGTTAAAGAGCAGGATAGCTACATAGAAAAACCTTTCAGCAAAATGCCTTTGCTTGGGAAATTCTAATGAGAGAAGATTTTACAGCAGCAACTACAACACTGATGAAGTGTAAAATTCAGTAGTCCACAGCATGACGACTTCTTCTGAATAAATGTTTTTAAAATACACATTTCTCCATGTGAAAACCTTTTAACAGGTGTTGAATATTGCACAGGACTTAGTAGCAGAAGGCTCCTCAGCAGCATCTTGCCAGATGGGGAGCTGCACATGACTATAGAAAAAAATCACATCTGGTAGGGCTGAGGATTTTATAGTTGTCAGGACTTTCTCTTGATTTGGATACTGTTATTTTACTGACAGTGGGGAAAGTTGCATTTTACACAGGGTACATGTATGTAACAGATTGCAATGAAAGGGATATTTGCAGCTCTTGCAATTCCTTCTCAGCTTAATAAGAGCACTGTAGCAATTACTGGGCAAAACAACCAGTAATCATAATTTCCACCATTCAGGTTATTCTCCTTAAAAAATGTTGACCATAAATACTTTACAAAGGTATAGTAGAAGAAGAAATTACATTATTTTATACCAAAGGAACCAGTTCTCATATGATTTTTTGAAAAAAATCCTTTTTCTTCATTATCATTTTAGACCAGTTTGAATGCATACCTGTTGTCCTCTGGGATCCATTTTTTAAATTGCGTCTCTGAACAAAGTCTTGGTCTGTGACTCCCTGCAATGGAGAAGCACTCAGGAGTAGCAAAGGTGTGCTTTCAGTGACATTCAAAGAGGAATTTATGTATTTGCTCCAAAAGCAACATCTCCTATTTATTTCCAAGGAAAATACAACAGATGCAAAGAGCACAATAACACTATTTGATAGAGCAGATTCTCAGCTACAAAACACCATTTTTCAACATAGTCACCACCATTAGTTATGCATTTTTGCCAGCAATAGGCAAGAGCCTGCATACCACCCGTATAAAATCTTCATAGCTGTTCGGAACATGGCTTGCCTTTCTTATCACTGTTGCAACTGCTGAAATGCACACCAACCACCTCACTATGGTGGTGACATCCACTGGTTGGTCTCCACAAACATTTGTAAATTGTTGCTGAATCTGATGATGGGTGCAGTTTCTTTCTTCATGGAGTAATTCAGTGGCACATCTTTGCTTCAGACACATTTCTATATCAGATGCTAATTTGTCAGACTACCCCTCTGTTGCTATCTGTCACACAATAACAAAATACAATGGAATATTTGTGGAAAGGTTCAGTCCCTATTGTCATCCCCCCAGCATCACTCTCTGATGTCATGGTCCAATGTGATAAAACAGAAGGCATTACTTTCACAGCATCCTTATTAATTGATTGATTGCTCGTGATCCTAGCTTCTCTAGAACTCAACTTCACATCTTCAGGCTAAAGACTAACGCATAAAATTCTGTCTTTGCTATTTTTCCGTTACCAGTTCATTCTCATATTAGAGTGAGCTTCCTTTGAATGTCATAGCACAGATGTCACTCTCTTCTCTTGTTCCCTCTTGTAGAAGGGTCCTTGATTTTAAACTACTTTACATCTGATTGAAATTAAGTAAAGCCTCATTGTACTCACAGTTCCCAAGAATAAGATTCTGAACAACTGTCACATGTAAGTTCACAAAACCAAGGTTCCCATATGAGTACTTGTTAGTTCTGCCCTGGTAAGGGACAGCAAGTGGCACAGGGGACAGTCATTTCTGTGCTGATACATGTCTTTCATAGTTTTCTGTAGCTTTCAGTAGTCAAAATAGACTCTGGAATAGTAGTTTCAGGTGAACAAAGAAACAAATCAAAAGAAGGAATTCTGTATTATGAAAATTTAGTTTTCACATATTTAATTTTGTGCTTCACCTTATTCTGTTAAAAGTTAATACAGCACTCTGCAAAAGGCTGGAATTAGTGCAATCAAATAGTTAAAAGTTAATTGAAACCAATGTGTGCTGAGATCATAGTGTGTTTTGTTTAGTGTTTGGTTTTTTTCCTCAAGCAAAGTGCAATGTGTTATTCAGTCACAGAGCATAAAACAGGTCAAAGTCAGCAAGTAGTACAGAGAACAGGATTAATGCATTAGGGTGCTAGTGAGCTAACACACACCAGCGGCACATCATTGACTAAATATTTAAATTATGTGTGTATCTGTGTGAAGGAAGACTTGAAAGTAACCTCCTTTCTCCTTCATAAAGTCCATATAGCTTGTCTGCGACTTCTGAATAATACTCAAGTTCAGTGCAATGACCCGCTTGGACTATCACAGAGTTAACTGGCCTATTGTGATCCTGCTGCCATTTTTCATTTTTTTTCTCCCAGAATACTGGGGGTATTTTCTATTAGGAAGTATTCAATTTTGAATCACAGTTTTGCAAAGGGTTTAATGCTAATGTGTAAACATAGGAGGACTAAGCAGCAATAATTCATAAGCAGCAGGAAGAAAAGTGCGTGCTTTGTTGTTGGACTGGTTGGAGCCAGTTCATTTTATAGAATTTCATGCCAGCTACACTCTATAAATTTTTCACAATGATCATAAAATACCTTTTTATATTATTATTTTTTTTCCTTTTGTTGCTCTCCAGAGTTTATTCATTACACATGAAGCATATCTGTGCTGTGAAATCCGTTACTAAATACCTCAGGACCTGTCATGCCACTGTAATTTAAATTGAATGTAACAATAATCCAGCCTGATTGCCCAGCTCACTAGTTAATGTGAGGATATTTGACTCCGTTAATCACCACAATAGCCAGGTCACATTTCCACCATTGCATAAGTAAACAGATTAACCGGCATGCAGTGCAGCCTAACAAACGGCTAGCTGGTGACATTTGCAGCGCAGCAAGTTGCAGCTTAAGCAAGAGACCAAGAAATTGGATCTTGCATTAAAAATCATAATTTTAATAATGTGAATGAAAACAAAACAAACAAGCAAAAGCTCTTAAAAATGGGTTTGGGTAAAGCATATCCATGTTAAAGAAATAGCTATACTGAGCCTGGCACCCAGGTCAGGTAGGTTACCTGTCACACATGTATACACAGTGGGTTTAGGGGATCTCACACCAAAGCTTCAATGCCTCTCTCAGAAATAGCTCAAGCTCCACAGAGGCTTAGGTGGATTGATTTTATATTATGGGAGATCTGTTTCTTGCTGTGAAAAATGTTACAATAATCAGATTTTCTGTGGCTTGTATTTTTCTTCATCTTATGCTAAGCATTACTCTGAGCAACTTTTAGGTTCCACTGTCAGTCACTTCCTGGACCGTAGCCTTGGAATCTGCATGTTGTAATGGGGGAAAATTACAGTGAGTGCTGTGGCGATTTTTGCCTTGTTGGCTTAGTATATGTTTAAAAATAAAATAATTACAAATAAATAAAATAAAATGAGAGAGAGAGCAAAGAAAGAAAAAGAGAAACAATACCAGTGATGTTAAGACATGATAAGATTCAATCAGATGAGATTACAGGCTTTTGATTGTACCACAGTTTTTCAAAATTGCCCTTCTTCTTAATCTACTGTATGTGCCAGGAAAAGAGCACAGAACAGATAATATCTTTTTTTTTTTTTTTTTTTTTTTTTTTTGTCCCAGCAATATGATACTACCAGAGTTTGTCTATGCTTTTAATTAAGGGAGAGCACACTAACATGTTGAGCAAATATCTATTTCTCTACTATCTGGAGAAGAGTAGCATGAGAGCTAAGATCTTGAAGTTAATCTAGGCCTTTGCGATCTCTTTTGTACCCAGGTGTCTTACTTGCTGAGGAAATGTTCTCTTTTAACAATGAAAAGGTTATATATCCACAGTGACTTCTGGTTTGTGTATTTTATTGGGGATCTGAAGTCATCAGTCTCATGGCATTAAACCTGCCATCACTCAGCCTCAGAGGTTGGTATGTATTTTTGACACGGAGTGCTCCAAGTAGGATTACAGCCCAGCAACAGCAATTCTCATTGTATTTTTGCCTCCTGCTGCCTACTTTTTTCCCTCCTGTTGTTTATTTTGAGGGACAACAAAACAGGAAGAAAAAAGAGACATTACTGCTCAGCCAGTAGTAAAACTTCTTTTATGGGCTGGCCTTGTAGTCTAGCACTACTGACACCAAGGATTTGAGAGGATCCCAGTGAAATAATACACACGGTGCTCTCTCTGCTGTTCTGGCTTGTGACCTGGGAGAAGCATCAAAGGAGCTGTCTTTATCCTTTTGTTGCCAGAAAAATGATTGGCTCAAAGCAGGTTCAAGGATGAGAGACACCAAGCCAGGCAAAGAGAGAGACTTCAGTTACTGAGTGGGGTTAGGAGGACAAAACAATATCTCTTGCAGAGCAAGAGGGGCAAAAAGTTGAAAGGAAATGTTATCACAGGAGAAGAGAATATATCATCAGTACACAGGCAGATATCCAAATAGAAAGTTATGAAATATTTTTCCCCCAAGAAAATGTTTTCAGTTCACATCATGTCAAAACTATTGCCGCTATTGTATGAGACTGAAAAACAAAGCTGACTTAGTGGCTTTGCATGCCTTTATATAACCCTATAATCTTCTTTAAAATGGCTTTGTTTCATAAATTGAAATTATGTAGGCAATTAGTCTATACTGTGCACTAACCCCTGTATGCCTTCACTAGGAAAAGGAGTTTAAAAGAATAGGGTTGTTTCATTTTGGAAATAGGTTATTGTGTATGCCTTGTAAGCATTTCTTAATAAAAGTGTTACATTTATTACATAAATGACTTATTTTCTTGATCTTCTCGGGTGATGGTTTGAAAAACATGAAGCAATGGCATATAGTTGGTTATATCACAATTCAGAACTGAAAATTATCTGTCATTTGGGAAAATATATAAATTAGAAGAGTTGATGATGTGGAGGCATGGAGACTTTTACCTAGATGCTGAAGGCACCTATGGGCTGGAAACTCACTGAGAAGTGGCTAATTTAGTATTGCTTTATTAAGGTTGTCTGAGATCCTAGTCCACACCTTCTATGAGTTGCCACTCATGTTGGCAGTTCAAGGAAAGAAGATAAAGACGAAATTGGAATAGACAGAGGAATCCTTTCAGTGCAAAATAATGGTCAACAGCTCCTGTAAATTGCTTCTTACTCAAACAAGGAGATGCCATGGAAGAGAAGACTGCCCGTGTCTGACAATCCTAAGGTGAAGTGAAGCAGAAATGAGGTTGAAGTATTTGATCTCCTATGCTGTTCTCAAATGTTCCAGTGTCACTACTGGAATCTTTCATTTTCCTGTTATTGCTATGTGGTCTTTTTGGTTTTATTTCATTCTCAGGTCTGTTCTAGCAGCTCCAACAGACCAAGCAAAGATTATTTAAGGGCAAGTGGAACATACTAGCTGGCTCTGGTTAGTTTTTTTGTTGGGCTACAATGTTGAACAGATATGATTCATCAAAGAAGGCAATGCAGAGTTGCTTGGAATTCTTTCATGGTTTGATACATGATACATGGTTTGACAGAAACTGTTCTCCAAAAAATCTGCTCTTTTTCAGAACAAGAGAGCTTACAGAGGAGCCTGTGAGATGGTTGAAGAAGCTTAAAAGTTCCTTGTATAAATTCCATTACAATATTTAGAGAGAAAAATCTTAAAAATAACAGGAAAAAAAAAAAAAGTACTGGATAATTCACCAGTAAGAATACACAATACTGAGAATACAACAAAGGTAAATAATTTTTTCTGTTTGCTTGTTTGTTTGTTTTATAAGGATCTGAAGCATACAGAAATAGGAATCTGAGAGCATTGTTTTCTTTTGACAAATCTTAGTCAGATTTTAGTTTCACATTAAAACCTTGATATCAGAAAACTGCATGTGCTTGTAGGACATGTTTTAACACTACTTTTGAGCTGAGGTATACGAGGGCTGAGGCAGGCCACAGGGCAGTCCACATGCAGCTCAGCCCAGCCTGTACTGCATCCACCTCCTGCTCCCCACCATCATGGTGGTGGCTCTTTGCTGATGAGTGGCCCTGACTGAAGCTATGGCAAATAATTTTATGCAAATAATTGTATACATTGGCTGAAGATTGCCCTGTGAACAACACAAAATATGCAGCATTGTTTTCCTTTGAGATAAAGGAATCTGAGAATCACTTTTGAGATTGCTGAAAATATTATCAATTTTTGATGCATTTGCAACTCTGTTTTCATCCGAGGTAAATACACTACCTGCAGATCTTCAGATGAAATTTATAGAGTCACAGTCAAATATTCAAATCAAAAATCTGATCGTGTCTCCTTACTATACCTTTATAAACTCTGTCTTACCAGAGAAAAATATCCCTTTCTTCATAATCGTACCTTATTCATGTAATCATTTTTTGGCAGTACATGCATTTGTGAACAATTGTTTTCAGAGATAAAGCTTAGAAAGAGTAAAATTTCATCAAACAATCTTTGATGAACACCTTGAGAACTCACTAAGTATTACAGTCACTTCCATCAAACTAACCTCAATGCGTTAGTTTCACAAATACAAAGACAAAAATTCCAATTGTTTTCTGGTTTTGTTACTCTTTGCTTATGAGTTTTAATTATATATAAATATGTAAATTTTTGTTACTTATATGCATTAGGCGTGTGCCTCCGGTGGCGCAGTGGTATAAGTTGCTGCTTGCAACACCAGAGGCCCAGGGTTCGAATCCCCCCTGTGGCGTAAGTGGCAGAAATGCTGCTCTGCTACACAGAGGGCTCGAATCCTCGATGATCTCTAAGGTCCCTTCCAACTCGCACGATACTGTGATACTGTGATACTGTGATACATTATCCATATTACATATTTTATATGGGGCCCAAGATGATTTCATTAAATGCAGCCTAGCAAGCCAAAGGGTTGGACACTCATGCTTTGCACTACTACAGATTCTATAGACAACTCATAACCTCCCCACAACCAGCATCTGCACTGCATCATTAGAGATACTCAGATGAGTTCTATTTGGTCTGAGATACCTATGCAGTCCCTTGCAGGTGGCAGGTCATTAAACATGTTGGCACATATCTTAGCATGATACAACATTTAGGCTAATTGGTTCACCCATTTGGTACTCTGCTGGAGCAGCTATACTACTTCCATTTCCAGCTAGTTCACTGGATATCTCTGTTGTGAGTAGAACAGCAGTACCATAAGTGTGCTTCTCCTAGAACAATAAAATAGATGTAAGATCTAAGAATAGCAAAAATGTTATCCTCTTGCAAATCACTGTTTGATTTTCATGAACTCAGATGAATTTGATTTCTAGGAGGACAGAATTCAATCTGACTTAAATTCTGTTACAATAATTTCCTTTGACATAGTTAGCTCCTTTCATCACAGGCTCTGTTGTCCAGAGCAGTTTCTTCTCTTCTTCGCTAAATAAAATGTTGTCTGTATTGCTCATTGTGCTGACACTCTCAATATTCCTGTATTCTTCTGTTTAAATCAGGTATACTCACATCAGAAAAAGTTAATGCTCTTCAGATATCTCTCATACACTGCAAAAAGAGCATTAAGTAATACATTTTACAGAACTACTCAGGGTTTAACATGTTCCATGTGTTTGTTTTTTGTTTTTTTTTAACTAACGAAGAAAAAAAGACTCTGTGAAATAACACATCATGTGGAAGGAATCAAAAGGTATGGAGAGCACTTCAGTCTATTCACGGGTTCAGGTTCTGCCCATTCACACCTGACATTCCAATAGCAAAATACACCTTGATAACTATGGATGTTAATGAAGGGCAGTGGTTCAGAGTGATGCATTATGAGCATTATGAAACATTAAAAGCTGATTTTCCCCTTCAGCTTATAGCTCCTTGACTGCTTTCTTTAAATTTTCCTCACAAAGCGACAATTGGTTTCCAATCCGAAGAGAAATCACAGAGACTGATGAAATGTTAGGTATTGTTATCATATTTCTAATTATCCCAGACTTTTTTCCCTCTGTTTTTCAAGATCAAGAGAATTTCTGGAAGATAGTTGGGCAGGCAAGTTCCACTGCTGCTTGAGACAAGTAATAGACATCCCCACAAAGGGTGATGCAATACTGAACCTGTTGCTCACCAGTGAAAGTGAACTGGTTGGTGACATCAGGATTGGAGTCTATCTGGACTCTAGTGACAATGCAGTGTTAGAGTCCACACTCCTGAGGCATATCAGATGGACAAAATCGGGAATCTTAATTTTAGGAAAACCAACTTCCATCTCTGCAGACAAAACCTCCAGGGAATCTGTTTTGAAGGACAAGGGATTGGAATAGAGCTGGCAGATCTTCAAGGAAGCTGTCCTTATGGAACAAAATCTTACCATCCCCAGGTGTAGGAAGGCAGGAAAGGAAGACAAGAAACCAGCATGGCTGAACTGGGACCTGTTGGTCAAACTGGAGAGCAAGAAGAAAGTCCATAGGCAGTGGAAGTAGAGATGGGTGCCTTGACAAGAGTATAACAATATTGCCAGGCTCTATAAAGATGGAGTCAAGAAGTCCAAGACCCAGCTGAAACTGGACCAGGAAAAGGGTACAAAGAAGAATAAGAAAGGTTTCTACAGGTATGTCAATCAGAAAAAGTCCAAAAAAAGAACACATGCATATACCTCAATGAGCAATACAGACTGGCTGGTAACAACAGACAAGAAGGCTGAGGTACTCAACAGGTTTCTGCCACAGTCTTCACTGACGACTGCTCTTCACACGCTCTCTGAGTGGATGGGTTGGAAGGAGAGGACTGAGGAAAGCACTGTCCATCCAGCTGTAAGCAACTTTGGGTTCATGGCAACTTGAGGAACATGAACATCCATAAGTCTATGGGTGCCAATGAGATGCATCCCAGAGTCCTGAGGGAAGTGGATGATGTAGTCTCCAAGCCACTTCCAATTATATTTGAAAAGTCATGGCAGTCAGGTGAAGTTCCCTTGTGACTGGAAAGAAGGGCAGTGTGCACCCATTTTTAAGAAGGATAGAAAGGCCCACTCAGGGAACTACCAACCCTTCATCTTTATCTCTATGCTGTGAAAGATCATGAAACATAGCATTCTGGAAGCTATATTAAGGCATGTGGAAAAGGGGGAGATGATATGGGAAAACCAGCATGGCTTCATTAAGGGCATATCTTGCCTGACCAACCTACTGGCCTTCTATGATGGCATAACTGTGTCAATAGACAAGGCAAGAGCCACTGGTGTCATCTGTCTGCACTTTGGTAAGGCCTTTGACCTGGTTCCCCCTAATATCATTCTCTCAAAATTGAAAAGATATGGATTTTGAAGGTGAAATGCTCAATGGACAAGAAACTGGTTGAGAGATCATCCTGAAGAGTGGTGGTCAATGGCTCAATATTCGGATGGAGATCAGTGTTGACTGGTGTCTCTCAGGGGTCAGTACTGGAACTGATGCTTTTTAATATCTTCATCGATGACATTGACAGCAGGATCGATTGCACCCTCAGTAAGTTTGTAGATTACACCAAGCTGTGTCTCAACATGCTTGGGGGGCAAGATGGTATCTGGAGAGACCTAGACAGTCTTGAGAAGTGGGCTGAGAAGAACTTCACGAGATTCATCAAATCCAAATGTAAATTCTTGCACCTGGGTTGTGACAACTTCCACTGTCAGTATACGGTGGTGGCAAAAGAACAGAGCCCACCTCAACCAAAATGGAACGGGTACTGGTAAATGGTAAGCTGGACTTGTGCCAACACTGTGCCCTTACAACTCAGAAAGCAAGCCTGAGCTGCATCAAAAGAAGCATGGTCAGCAGAACAAGTGTGGTGATCCTGCCCATCTACTCTGATGAGCTCTGGTGAGACCTCACCTGGAGTACTGTGTTCAGATGTGGAGTCTTCAATACAGGAGAGATATGGAGTGCTTCAAGCGTGCCACAAAGATGATCTAAGGGATTCTATGCATAAGTTATGCAGGTGATGGTAGACCTGTGTGCACCAAGGTCAATTTCTTGCTTGCCTTCTTAATCTTGAAAGTATTGGCAAAACCAACTGAATGACAGGGATGATTACAAAGTAGTAATCTCATGATACAAAAGTGGGAAATGACCTGCATTTTTCTCTTAACCTTCCCCACAGTTGCTTTACATGATCCTTGCTGCAGTCACAAGCGACGTTCTGGACTGCTGTTTTTCAAGAGCTGACAGAAGCCAGATGTACTTGGTAAACTTTATGATGAGCTCAGAAAGAAAATATGCAGTATGTATATTCCTTTATCACAGTCCCATAACACTGGGCAGTGTTGCATACCACTAGTAGGTATGTTTGTTTTGCCAAGATGGTCTATATTTTGTGATTACAATATAATCTCTTTGTAAAGATAAAACACAGTGCAGGATTTTTAGACATTCTGTTGGAGAGTCACATTCACCACAGAGCTCAAAGGCAGAGCATTAGTAATGAACTTGCTTTGTGTCAAAATATACATATAAATTTACATTTGTATTTGATGCTTTACCTGAAAAAGCAAGAATCTTTGTTTTAATGAAAATTACTCTTCAATCCAAAGTTACATATTGTACACAGTGTTATTTTAAGACAACTGTATATGCTCAGTTATGATGAGATTTTTATAGTAGTTTAAAGAATTCTGTTTGATGCTGCATTGGAAATCTTTGCCTGTGAGTTCTCAAATCTTCATTCACTGATCATCAAAAGGGGAAAAGACAGACATAGATTTACGGACATGCCATTTTTTCTTCTGCAGGTAGATTTACTCACATCTGTCAAAAAGATGTTAACATGAGTAGTTGACACAGCAGTGACAACATTATTCAGGGATTGTGATTAAGATCTTCTAACTATCACCAGTGCAAAGAAAGTGCTTTCCACCCTTCATGCAGACCCAGGTATTAGATTATTCCCCAACAAACTTCTAATCCAGTAGTACTTTCCTTCCCCTAAATCAGGTCATGATTTATAAGTCTCAATTCTGTCCACTGTAGTGAAAAAATGTCCAAAAGGGAAAGGAGATAAAAATCAATTAACTTGGCAAAATCCATTGTTTAAAAGTATACCTTATTTAGTTGTATGATTTATTACATGTAAAAGAAAAAGCAATATACATGCTTAAGTAATACAGCATCAGAAGTCAACTAATTTAGTACCTGGTCAAATTTCATGAAATGGTTACCAATGACATGAGCACATCACAAGTCTCACTTAAAGTCTTCAAACACAAAGATTAAAAACATACTCAAGACATTTGGAGAATTATATAACTACCTGAGAATGAGCCAAATTTGCCTCCAGACACTGTATTCTGCACAGGATTATATTACCCCAGAAAGAGATCGTGACAAATTCAGATACTCTGACTTCAGGGATTTTTTTGTTTCTTTATCTTTCAAAACTTCAGGCTGTTTTCAAGCATTCAACTGATTTGAGATCTTAGAATCATAATATCATAGAATTGTCTATTATGGAAGGGACATTTAAAGGTTCAATTCCCCTGCATTGTACAGAGGCATCTACAGCTAGATCATGCTGCTCAGAGCACAGTCCAGGCTGACCTTGAATGTCTCTGAAGAACAAGGCCTCCCCCACCACTCTAGGCAACCTGTTCCAGTGCTCCACTGCCTTTATTTTATAGAAGAGCCTTTTCCTCATATCCAGTCCAAATCTCCCTATCCAAATCTATCCATTTGAAAATATTCCTCCTTGTCCTGTCACTATGGACCCTGCTGAAGCGTCTGTCCCCTTCTTTCTTATACCCCCCTGCCCAACCCCCCCAACCCCCCCCCGTAAAGGATGCTCTCAGGTCTCCCCGGAGCCTTTTCCTCTCCAGACTGAAAAGCCTCAGCTCTCTCAGCCTGTTCTGGCAGTAGAAGTGCCTTAGGTCTCTTCTGACTTCTGTGTGACCATAACAGTCCCCAGTGAACTGCTTCAGGAAATGAGTACTGCCAGAGTACAAAGAAAATCTGAAAATGTTCTGTTTTTCACAAAATCATAGAATGGGTTGGGAGGAACCTTAAAGACTGTCTGGTTACAACTCTCTGCTGTGAGCAGTGTTGCCATCCACTAGAGCAGGCTGCCCAGAGCCCCATCCAACCTGCCTTTGAATACCTGCAGGGGTTGTGTATCCATAACCTCTCTGAGCAACATGTTCCAGTGTCTTATCACCCACTGAGTAAAGAATTTCCTCATAATATCTAATTTAAATCTCCCTTCTTTTGTTTCTAAACCATTGTTCTTGGTAGGAACCTTCTAGTGTCTTGCAGTCTGAAACTGCATTTGTTCCAGAAGGCAGTAAGCACTGTGTCTACTTGGAGCCAGTAAGAAGGTATCACTGAAGAGTTTCAGTGAGGCTCCTGTTTTGACCTCAGTTCCAAATAAAATCTTACTTATCTCTAGAGTGACTGTTTTCACTTCCATTAAGAATCAAAACTATTTAACTTCACCAAAAACTTGCTTACAGAACATTCTGGATATACAGATTCCAGAAAACTTTCTACAATATTTACATAACACAGACATTAGAACTGGACTACAGATACTGCAATGAGAAGATGAGTCTACGGTCATGTTTCTGGATCTGCTTTAGACTACCACAACTGGAATCTGCTCCTGTCTATTTGAATCCTAGCAGACATTTCCAAACTTACATGCAGGTCATACAGCTTTCTGCTGTGTTAAAACAAGAATAAAATACTTAAAATAAGTATTTATGTTTGCCACCTCCTCAAGATAAGTGCAGGAAAATTGGGTTTCAGATATCCTAGCAGATGATGAATATTTCTTAAATTGTTTTCTTACATATTTTGACCAGAGGAAAATAAATCTGCAAGAGAAAACCTCATTCTTCTGTAGTCATTCTTCAATATAGCAACTACTAAAAAACAGTATGTATTCTCTCATTACCTCACATACATTTTTCTCCTTATGAACTGCAAAATTTATCTGAAGGTTGTTCAGAGCTTGTTCATCTTGATCAAATTTGATGAAAGGAATATTTTGACCTGACAGACAGTGAATATTTGGACATACATAATCTGCTTACTTCATCTCTGAAGCAAAGTCTTAGTTCTTGATAGTTTCTATATATAACTGCATACAAGGTATCTACAAGCAATCTAATATAGCAAAAAAACCAAAAAACCAAAAAAACAAAACAAAACAAAACAAAACAAAACAAAAAAACAAAAAAACAAACAAACAAAAAAACAGTACTCTTTATTTATAAGTCTCAACAAGTTCACAGACAAAATAGAGATGCATAATCCAAACAGGAACCATGAAATGCCACAGCCATGAAAGGGAACGTTTTCATCCCCAGCCACATGTACCCACAACCACCACCAACAAATGCTATAACTAGGCATTGCACACCAGCGCAGTACCCTGAAGACCCTGCTAAACTCTTCTCTTCAATCTGTGTGCTCAGGATTGCAGTATAACCTTACCACCATCAGTGACTTCAATGCAGAGCTTAGCAAAACAGACATGTAGTAAAGGGAAAACTTTTCATCTTTCTTTTTATGTACAAATGATTACCCCTATCTCATTTTCTTTGCACAGTGTACTATAGCCAATTTAAAATAGGGCTATAAATAAACTTCAAAGTACATTATAGAAAAGTATGAATGATTACGAGCATAGATTAAAAAAATAAACACAAAAATACTGCTGTCAATGATTGCATACATATATATATATATATGTATGTTTACATACACATATATATACATATTTAAAGCATGAGGGCTAAATATAACTAAGAATGTAACTAATGTAACAGAATTTCAGGGTTTTTTTTGACTTTATTAATGAGGGAAGGGCAGGGAAGGGCAGGGGAGGCGGAGAAGAAGAGAGGAGGAGATGGGTTTTGTTGACTTATTCATCACTTCAAATTTAGCAGCATTTCTTATTGTTATTCTGAATTTGAAAATAATACATAATAATTCTCTCATTCGTAGCATATTTGTAACATGTACTATGAATGAGGGAAGAGCATCATGAACTGCTACACTCCCCACGGTATGTATGTTCAATTAATTAAATGTACACCACAGAGACTTAAGAACACCACTGCCAACGCTTAGTATAAATAGACTGATATCAGTTTTTAAGTTAGGATCTAACAGATGGTTGTCAGGAAGAAGTAACATCTATTTTTAAGGTGTACTCTTCTGGTAATTCTGCCTGTGAATATATATTCTAAGGGCTATAGAACTTTAGGAGTTCTGACTGTTCTCCATCTCTCTTCACATAGCTTAATGGTTATTGCTGAATATAAACAGCTTTGCTGTTATTTTCTAAATAATATTGTATTTCATGTTTCATAATTACCATGTAGCCCTGTGCAGATCCTGATTACACAGAGCACATATGCTTCTTTTTAATGGTGTTCTCCAGTAGTTTATTGAATTTCGTATACTTTACTGACAGTTATAACTACATTTACTTAAGTCCCAGCCTTTCTTAGTGTGGAAGAATTCAAACATTAACTGTTATAAGAACTAGTGTCTAACACAAGTTGACAGAAGAGAACTCTGTTCTGTTACAAATATACACCAGACTGCATAGGATACTGAAATACAGCCTCTTACATCTGGGATACATGATTTTACTGTCAGCTCAGCCCTTCATGAAGAACTGGTTGACTTCATAAAGGTGAAACATTCTACTGAGTTTCAGCAGTAGTTTTGTTCTATGTTCAGTATTTTAATATTTTTAGGAGACATGACAATGCCAATAAATAATATTTCACTTTAGAGTTTTTTCTGATTTCTTGCAACTTTTGCTTTGAAATGTGATTAGGTGTTTTCCTACAACTTCCTCCCAATATGGAAGTCAACTTGATGCTTATCACCATCAGGCCTCCCCCCCCCCCCCCCCTCCCCCATCCTCCCCCCCTCCTCACTCCCCTGTGGGTTAAGGAATGTAACAGGCAAAGCAGTAATTCAAGTTACAATATTAATAAATCATTTAAGAGAAATTTTGAAGAGGTGGAAGGGATTTAATGAGAGAGAGAGTGAAGAAGCAAATATATGTGTTCAGAGGATCAGCTGCAGTTAATTTATGGCCAAAAAGGAAGTAGAAGTGAGTGTAGGATTTTTTGTGAGCAGTGTATATGAAGGGTTTTCAATCTAATGATGAACAGCTGTGGAACAGTTGTTGAGCAGATTGTCAGAATAGGAAGAACTTAGAACCTAACAGCTATCGGGACAATACTGCGCAAGATCAGGAAGATGATAAAGAATTGAAAAGTAAAGTGACACTTGGCGCATAGAAATATCAGAAAGTTGTAGGATTCTTTCTAAAACAAAAATTGGTGATAATAACTGAAAAATAAATTACAATCTGACAATAGGAAGTAAAAGTCAGAAGTAATTTTTGGTGAACTATCAATTGGAAAGGTTACATTATAACATATTGAAATAAGAGACACACAAATATTTGTTTGTGCACATGGGTATATAACTAGAAGGACCAAGATGAGAACTGTGTTCCGGCAAGGACTGATTCCTTGCTCTGTAGAGTCAAGATTCTTCTCCTCACCGCTCCAGCCATGGAACTGTCCATGGTTCCCTAGATGTCATCAACGGTCTACACAACCAGAAATACGTGACTAACCTCTCAACTTGATTGCTTGCCTTCTTTTGACAGAAAACAGATTGCAAGAGTTGGATAAACTTATGGACCATTTCTCATGAAATTTCACGTGACAATTTTAATCATTTTACCCTGGATTCTTTCTTGTGACTACAAAAAAAACATTCCTAAAGACAATATCAAGAAAAAGAAATGCAGTGCTTCATAACTTCTTTTATTATTATTATTTATTTCCTAACAAGTTAGTTTTGTTCTAAAGAGCTTTAATTTCTTATGGAAAAAGGACTATTATGTGAAAATGACAGCCTACTGTTTCTCAAATTAAATCAATTCTTAATGACAAACTGAGGCCAAAGCTGGAAGAGAATTCAGAAATTGAAATTTTTAATTTTTATTTCCTTTAATATTTGTAAATTTTTATTACCCATATACTTGAAAACACATTTTTTATAAAGTACCTGCAGCTTATGCTGTGCCTTGAATTAATGCATTCACATTAATTCTCAAGTTTTTTTCAATTCAGTTTTCAAAATAAAAACTTTAAAATGTTGAATTGTATTAATTTTATTCCTTAATCAAAAAGAAAAAAAAAAAATGATGAGGGATGAGGGAGAAAGGAAGGAAAAATACATGAACAGGAAATTAGTAGAGAAATAGAAGTTACTTCTAAAAATGCTTAGGTTAAAATCTTGCTTTCTAATTCCTACAGGTAAATACTGTCATATAGTTTAAACATTTCAAAGAGTCTGGCAAGGACTTATTTAAAGACCACATATAATACAATGTGTTATCCAACCATGTAAGATACATTCATATTAGACATCCTGTTTTCAGCAAAAGTCCAGCTTAAAAAAAAAAAAAAAAAAAAAAAAAAAAAAAAAAAATTTTTACTTGAGTAGTGATTTATATATAGTCTTCTCAAGCAAAGCAGAAACTTTGCAGGGTGCAGGGATATAAAAATAGGGTCAAAATATTAAACAGGATTTCCAATAATAAGATCCTGAGTAGGTAAAATCTAGATATAAACTGCATTCTTTATTGGCCAGAGGAGGATTGCATAAAAGACTGAAGTGTTTGGGACTACCTTCCATCTACCCTTTTCTAACTCAAATACATGCTTATAACAAGGTGTTTAAGAGTGAACATTGGATGTACTACAATGAAAAGTGATATCTAGGATTCATAATCAGGGCCCGTGGATCTCGTTGTTGACCTTGGTAGAACCACAGTCTCAGGAAGACCAAGTGGCACCATGAATGATTGATCGATCATATCTGTTTACATTCACAGGATGCATTTTGTTTTTCTTACTGAGATACATTTGATATTACTTCTTTCACTTGATCTCTTATACTTCAGCAACAATGATAGTTCTTAATTTACAGTATTTACTCTTTCATTTTTATTGTAGTCATTTATCAAGAACAGAAAGAAATCTTTTTTTAACTCATGACACTGAAAATTCCTCTATATGCAATCCTAGCACAGATAGAGGAGTACTGATAGACCATTTCAACTCCAAGAGTGGAGCAGGATGTAAAAGGAACTGTATAGCAAAGGAATAGTTCAATGGACTCTATTAAGACTATTTGGATGTTCTAAGATTTTTTGATCTTTTCAAGGAACTCTTCAGTGCAACTTATTTGGGATTTTCTTTTCATCTGCCTTTTCAATTGTGATAATTTCAAACGTTTAGACAATTTTTGTATGAGATGTTGAAAAATCAGCTGTATGTTCCCTCCACTTTGGGTTTCAAGTGAATTTTCTCCTCTATTTTAATGTCATTTTTTGCAATAGAGAAAATAATAATGGGCCCACCTACTTTTTTCTTCAAGAGCCAGTTTTGCTCAGTGAAAGCCTGAGGTCATCACATGTGGTTTTCCTTTCATACAATTTCCAGCTTGTTTACATAGCTTTTATTTCTGTAGAATAATTAAGAAAATAACAGTAAGTTTAACTCAATTCTGAATACTGTTTGGATGTTTTGTGTTTTGCATAGTTGTTAGATTTTTCATCTGTTTTTAGTAAAGTTTTAGTCCTAACATAATTAGACAGGCATCTTCCCATAGTACTATTTCAGCCTTGCAGTCTAAAATTTTCAGAATTGCTTATACATAGAAAATGCAATTTTCTGTGAAGTGCAGATGAAGTCACCTACAAATGAACAGAGGGGAATTTGAGAAGTGTAGTAAAAAATGAACAATAGTTTTTGAAATGAAAATTGCAACTGCAAAGTTATGCTAAGTGATCCACTGAGCTTCAGAACTTCAGTAAACTCTACATCACTAAAATTATGTTTATTGTGTTACTAATTAGAAGTTTGATCAGGAAGAGGAGTGATATAAACAACATTCAGAGAGCTATGAGTCTTCTGCTACCCAGCAAAGTTTGGGAAACTCTGCTAAAAGGAGCTTTCTGAAAGAAATACTTATTCTAATTTAAATTACAATACTTTCTTAAATTGTGTTCTCGGCTGTTCTTGTTTAATTAATTGTTTTTTTGTTAGTTACTAGAATACATGGATCCTTAAACTTCATGAATTAAGTTTATGGTAAAATAAGAAGTTAGTAATAACTAAATTAAGCACTTTTAATTTCAATATAATTTTCCCGTCACATACATTCCCTTCACCGGGTTCAGTAATATTAGAAGAATATATTTTGAATAAATAATCAATAGCATATGTCATTATGTGTCTTTATATTCAAAGATTAAACCACTTTTACTCAATTTTGTATGTTTTAATTTCAGTGGATTTATTGTAGCCATTCTTGCATCATTCTGTGTTTCAATGGAAAACAGTTTTTTGACTGTGCTGCAGACATACTGTATTCAATTTACACATCTCTTCCAGATATCTTTGCCCTCCACAGACAGTCCTCAAGTGTGTGTCTTAATGATCAGAATTAAAGTGAACATAAATAGTCTATGTGTTGAGTATTTCATAAACTTCTGTTGTATAACAAAATTGTTTTTTCTCCTCTACATTTTAAGAAGTAACAACACAAATTCCTTGACTGTGCCTCTTCATTTGCTACAGACTGCTCTAGAAGTACTCTAGGATTTCACTCTGAACAATCAAATGATTTATACCTTGATTAAACATTATTTATATCACTAAAGCACAAAAGAAAAAGAATACATGATAGTCAGCATGGGTGTCCAAAATTTTGGCTCACCTGCTTCACATTAAGTGAATAGGAATTGTCTTGGGTCACATTTAAAATATATAATATAGTTAACCTATATGTTTTACTGAAAATATATATTAAAAAAAAAATTTAAAAAAAAAAAAAAAGGAGGGAGGGAGCAACAGAAGCAACAGAAACATAAAAGTTGTGCCATTTTCAATCTTTTTTTTTTCTTATCCCTTGGTAAAATTAATGCATTAATTTAAGTTAATTGTAAGAATTACAATTCTTAGTGAATTGTCAATGTGTTCATCAGAGATTTTTGATGAAATTTTACTCTTTCTGCACTTCATCCAAGAAAACAGTCGTTCATAAATGTACATACTGCCAAAAAGTGATGATGTGAACAAGGTGTGATTGTAAAAATTAGAAAAATTGCAGATAATGTATTTATGTCAACTGAATAACTAGTTAAATATATATTTAAAGAAAAAAAATTATTTTAGGCAATCTTTAAGCCTGCTATCAAATTCCTTTAGCTCAGACAGTGCTGACTGCACACCAGTATTTGGTTGTTGCTGAATGATGGGTGCAGGCCAAGTGCTGAGCCAGGAAGAACTGCCACCATGATGGTGCAGGGCAGGAGGTGGCCATAGTACAGGCTGGGCCAGTACACATGCATGTTGCGAGCCATGGGTTGGATATGCCTGATCTAAGGCCACAATAAGAAAAAGTTATCTCTCTCAATGTACTTGAAATGTAAACATGGCATCTGGCCAGGAGTATTTATTTCCAAAGTATTTTGCAAGTATTTAGTAAATACTACACATTCTTCAGCAATGCCACACCTTGAGAGCATTTTACAAATCATTCATATACAAAAAAAATTACCTTGCAGCGTGTTCCATATATTAAGATAGATCTTAACTGTTCTGAGTCATCGGTGTTATAAAGGTAGGAACTGATACAGTGTTACAGCAGAAAGGCAATCAGAGTATAGGACTTCAGCTATTTCAAAAGTCTTGGGGCAAACAAGAGCTCAAATAGACATAGATTCTGTGGATTAACACTAGCAAATCACCTGGACTGGAAGCATTTTGAAATAATGTGAGTCCAGGAGATAGTTTTCTTCAGAAAAAAATCTGGATGATTTTTATGCCTTTCCGTAAGTGAATACTGCACCAGAAAGAGATAGCAGTGCACATCCAGAGATGTTAAATCTCTTGGAATGTGAAATCAATGTCTATCCAAGCCAGCAAAATAACTTTTTTTTAGAAAACTTCCCTTACAGCAGCAGCAGTAACAGCAGCATTGCTGTCTTATAGAAATGTATGCACTAGTAGTAATATATTCATCACATACATGAGCACCTACGAAAAAGAAAACACTAGAAATAAAAATAAAATAAAAAAAAAAAATCTTAGCCCACCATTCTTGGTTGGCCAAATTTTATATTATAGGATTCGGACAGAATTTACCATAAAGTTGATGCAGTTATATTTTGTTCACCTTCATACTTGTCACGGGTTAAATGAAAATCTACCTGTGCCAGTGACAGGGGGGCAGCTGGCCCGCAGGGCCGCTGGCCCAAAAAGGGAAAAGGGAAAAAAGGAAAGGAAAAAGAAAACAGCAGCAACGATCTAAGGATCTATTTACTAAATACAGGATAACACAATATAATACAATATAATTGAAATTAAGGCTAGCGAATCAAGTAAAATAGGAGAGAAAGTGAGTCCCAAAACCTAGAGGCCTACTGTAACTAGGCAAAACGGCTGGAATGCTCCCACATTCTCTCCCTGACTCCGAAGATTCAAGAGAGCAGGTCCAGTCCCGAAGTGAGATTATATAGTGTCCTTGTCTCGTGACTTATCCCTGACCGTGATGTTCTCTGGGATATGTAGTCTTCTTCTGTGAGCTGCACATTTGGTAAAATTATCCATACTTTACATGATGTTATGATGTGGAATACTGATAGCAAAATTACAAAATTACAAAACTATGGCAATATTTATGCAGCACTTAGCAGATACTTTTTTCCATTTAAACATAAAAGCAAATACATTTTAGCAGATGGCCTGGGCCAGAGAAATGAAAGCCAGATATCAATAAGTATGTTTTAAAATGCTTTTATATTTTGCTTTGTAGACTGTATGAATCAAGACCCCATCTACTTCCATATTCTATGAAATAAGAGTGATGATCATTATAAAATAATATGAAACTCCCAGTTCCTGTGAACAAACTCTGTGTAAAATAGATATTAATACTTGCTTTCCGATAATACTGTCAGGTTTGGTAATCCTCAATTTGAATTTTTATTAGCTGCTAAATTCCATAACATAACTAAAATAGAACATAGCAAAATTATGATTTTTTTTTTTTTCCTAAATGAACAGTTTTTCAGTTCAGCAATTTAAGGAAATAAGAAATCTACTAAACATTGACTATGAGCAAAAGTAATCTCGAGACATCCAGCAAGACACTGTAAAAAACAAAAAAAAAAAAAAATTAAAAAAAAAAAAAAATCTTAAAATATTTTCATTAATAGATGAAGGAAGATTATTGAGTGCCCTCTCCAATTATTTATGTTTTCATATGGTTACTAAAACAAAAGTCTCCTCCATTGTTTTAAAAAGCAAAGTACCTTACTGTGTGTCTCTTTAAGGTTCTAATGATTCTTGTGTGGCTAGCCTAATTAGTTGGAAACTACCAGAGGGTCACATAACAAAAAGATGAGACAGAAATTATGGGTTTCAATGTTCAGAAAATTTCTAATGTATAAACAGTGCGATAAGTCAGTGTTCACCAAGCATGCAACCTAATTCAGAAAAGAATGTTTCTGCAAAAGGGGTATCTTAAGCCCATAGATAGTGACAGATGTCTTGCTTAAGTTGAAGGAATTATGGAACAGCCAAACCCAGTCACTTTTAGGGCTTTCATTGAGTTGTTTTTTTTAGTTCTTCCATTTCTGACTCACAGAAGATACAAACAAGGAGGAAGTCTTACTAGCTTTCTTGCTGAACTCTGAAAGCATACTTGTAATTCTTACCTGTAACACTCTACCTCACCACTGAAATATCATCTTCAATTAAAATTGACTTCGTTATAAATAAAATATTCTGGGGGGTTCACTTCAGAACTTGCAATATAAATCCAGATGACATAATGAGATCTACATGAATCTACTGAAGTTGTATAAAAAGAAAAGCAACTGACCCTGCTTGCCAAATATTTTCTGAAGAAATAAACCAAAGAGCTTCTGATGCCTCCTAGCTTCTTTCTGTTTAATTTAGGCATGCAAAGCTAACAGAAATCATCAAGACAAGAAGTGGAAGAGCAAACCTTGAGACAGGAAGGCTAGGAGAGGAGCATTGATTGTCTGGTCCTGCCACAGACTGAATTGTGGTTTCTATCAAGTCATTTAGACCATATATATCTCAGTATCCCATCTGTAAATCTAGATGATATCTCTTTTGTATTTTATAAATTGTTTGGGAGTTCTGATCATGTTCACAGCATGAGATGTTTAGAGTTTCTAAAGTTTTTAACCGTGAATATCACAGGGGTTCATCTCAGTATTTTGAAAAGCAAGGCTTAAGAGCACAACTGAAAGTTAACTTTCTGGATGTGTACGTGTATTTTACATATTATATATTCTCTTATAAACATTCTTGGCAAATCAAATGAAAAATGAAATACTCAGCTTTCTGTCTAGCAGTTCAACATGTAAAATATACATTTGAAAAGTAATTATATCTTTAGTGTAGAGTGGCATCTAGATAGTAGGCCTGACACAGAATTGCTTAATTAAAGCAGACTTTACCTGAAGTGACCAAGAGAAACTGTTGTCACAATACAATTGCCATAAAGTTCTAATGTTTGTGCTACTCAAATGCAGCCTTGTCATTAAGCATTAACTAACAAATTATCCATCCTATTATTTTATCTTAAATAGATAACACTCAGTAACAACTGAATTTATGCACATGAATGGGCTCTTCCTCATTGCAAAACCAATGTTACATTGCAAAAAACATGGTTCTGTTCAGAATTTAACATCTAATTAAATGATGTGAAGCAAACTCAAGTTGTCTAAGGTGTTTAAATCAATCTTCAAAACTTCAAACTCACTCTTTAGGGAAACAAGGGATTTCCAGCTTACCATTTGCTCCAGTAGCTGCTCCTACCTTCAACCTTAGTTATCAGAGATGTTGCACACAAAAGCTGTATCTATGTTATTACAAAATCTGAAGATGATTTATGGAATGAAAAGGACTGTTATTTTGTGAGCATAAAAATGGAAGGGACTACTACCCCTACAAAATAACATATACACTTACAAAGAGAGAAGAAAAGCTATAAAATCTGCCTCTGTTTTTCACTTGCCCTCGGTGGAGAACAATAGGGACTCCATCTGGTCACTGAAGAGCTTTTTCCTCTTTTAAAAATGCTGCCTTAGAAATGCTTGCAGAATCAGAAGTGCTACAGGCTTTTTGCACCTATGGGCATTCATAGGAGAAGGGGAATTAGATAACATCTGTTTCATGGTCTGCACAGATTTTTCTCTTTCCAATGGATACTATTATGCACACAAGAGAAGCACTTAAACAAATTCCATGCAGCTGGATGGATTGCTTCATGTTATTCTGTGTCATACTAGCATCTTACCCAATTGTCATTCTGACATGACAAAGCAGATGCCCCAAGTTTCATATACGATGAAGCACTTTTCAGCAGCTGTGAATCAAATGCTTACTAGAAATGTGAGTCTATTAACTGCCTCCAGGTTATTTTCAAATTAAGACATTCAAATCAAATGGTTACAATATTGTCAATCTCTGAACAAATAACTATTTGATTTTAATACATCCAGGAAAGATTTCCTCATGCATTGAAGAACATGCTGAAAATGGAAAAGTATTCTAAAAAAAAAAAAAAAAAAAAAAAAAGTCTCAATAAGGTGCTGTCTCTATTCAAAATGCATTTTATCCAGAGCTAGAACCTAGATAGAAAAGAAACAAATGTGGGGGAAATCTGTCTGAAGTTAATTACATTACCTAGATTTACTTCTTCTACCCTAACAATACTGTCCGCCCGAGGTCGTTTACCTCCAGCTGTGTAGGATTTCATCAGCCAGTAGTATGTCCTGTGAACACAAACGCTGCAGTCCAGCAACTTCTAATCTGTCTGCCTCTTTGGACAGGAAAGAAAACACCAGTAACTACTGAAGGAGTTTATCAGCAGGGGTGGTGTGAAATCTTCCTGTCAATCAGTTAGTGAAGTGATATCATATGTGTTAGGTCTTGCAGGGAAAATCTTGCTCATCATTTGTGCAAAAAAAAACATAGGAAAGGAAAACGATGCAATTTGACTTAATTAACAAGTTTGGTTACAATGGCCAGCAGAGACTTACCAGCACTGAATTTCAAAATCATACATTTGCATTGTATAGACAAGGTCTTTTCTTTGAAAATATGTATTAAGAAGTACTTGCAAAGAATACAGGAAATGTAGTGTTGAATGAGAGTAAGCACGTATCTTGTTGATGGGAGAAGCCATACAGATGTTTTTCCCTGGGAGTTAATATTGTCTTGCTTGCTGGAGACCCCAGTGCGGATATTAAGAAAAAAACAAACAAAAAAAAAAGGATTTGGTTCTTCTATCTGCTGCTATTTCAGCATAAGGAAATGAAAGCATTAAACAAAACAAAACAATTTACAGAAGTATATATCCATATTCACAAACATGCAGAGGAGAAAGGATATGAGAGTCAGAGAGATCTATTATATTCTTGTTTTCCTAAAACATGGTTGTTGTATGCTAGTCCAAGGAATCAGACTTGAGATGAAGAGGATATCTTTTATTACATAGATCAGTGTTATATCTGACCAATATTATGTAACAATATGAATAGAGGATGTACACACTCAGCTAAAGATATCAACATAACATTGACTACAGATTGTGAAAGATGAGATTTTTTTCAAAGAAGATCTAAAGATCTGGTGAGGTTTGTGTCAAAAATTAGAGGGAAAAGAAAGTATCCATGGTCTGGAGAAATACAAACAAACTAAAGTGACATTCAGTTCAGCTATGCTGAGTGAATAATTTTTTTAGGTTTGGTATTGCAAATGCCCCACAAAAGAAAAAGGCACTTCATGTATCTATCTAAACACCTTGGGTTGAAATATAACTGAAATGTTGGTCCTACAGTTTCTGAAAGGGAGGGAGAAAATTTTGCTGTTTGGGCTACAGAAGATAGTAGATGCCACTGAATTTTTGTTACCATATGTTTAGGATGATGATATGACTAACTCTGAAGTCACAATTGAATTCTATAGTCCCTCCCAAAGGATAATAAAATTTAATTGCACCCTACATCATTCCGTAAGGAGCAAGAAAGTGTTTCTATGCCTGCTTGTTTACTTCCAGTTGCTTACGGGTTCCTCCAGTTCTTACAAGTATACAGCAATAACTAGCAACAAGAAAGTATTGCATCACTGGCATGAACCAAGATTTTAAGATTTTCCCAACTTCCCAGTCACACAGGCAACGGTTGACAAGATAAAATTTTAGTTAAATTATTTTTTAAAAGGCTTTTTAAAGTAGTCTTTTCAGCTATTCATTTTTTCCTAAAATCACAGTGAGTGGACTCATTTTGCAATTTATTCAATGGAAAATCCTAGTCATGGCTTAACAGCTCTTCAACATTTTGATATAGAAATTACAAGGCGAACATATTTCATTCTTTATTTTCAGTCAGAGAAAGTGAATGGTTTTAAGATCATTTCAGTCTTTAAACATAAGTATATATTTCTGGACTTCTTAAGCTGTGTTATGTGCAACAGATTTGCAGAGTATTTTTCTTACCACGAACTCACTGCATAAATGTGATGATTATAAGAGCTCAAACATAATAATTTAAAAGCATGCTTTGTATATTGTTCGGTTGATCCCTGTTCTTCATCATGGCGTTTGCAAGATTTTATTTCTCATCAGAAAGCAGTTTTAATATGCTGCCATATCATTTATATTCATCTTTAAAAATATCAGTTGTCACTGATTAAAAGCAAAGAGTTTCTCAAAAATGTTATGGTTTTTCCAAGTGGAAATTTTGCAAGTAGATATTTGATTGATAGTCTTTTTTGCACCTTTTCAGGATTTCCTGGGATCTACTCTGGTTTGTTCCTCTGACTGGACTACAACACAGCTCTTGAAAATCTGCCAGCATCCTCTGTGCATATACAGACTAAACGTGCCATGGATTTAATGTGAGCATGATGACTATTTGCATAAGGAATATGGTATAGATTTGGTGCATCCGAGAATTATGTCTGACTTCGAAGAGCATATAAACTCATACAGGTGCAGAAAATCCCAGGCAGAAACATGGTAAAGTCTAGACAGCAGATAATTTCATAGTTTAGGCTACGGGTGGTACTATATATAGATGAAAATATCTGTGTTGCACAGAAAATACTGGAGATTTTATTCTTTTAAGCAAAGAGGTAAAAGGATCTGAAACAAAGCTGTTCATTCAGTTTTCCTACTCATCACAGGCTTCCAAGCGCTTCATGCTCAGGTCACAAAGAGAGGAATGTCCTAAGTTCATCAGTTTCTCTTCATCTTCCACTCTATAGTATTAAGAAAGATAACCCTTGAGATTTTTCTCCTCCTCTTCTGCGTAGAGAAGGGCATGACCTTTCTATACCTTTTATTACATGGTTACCTTCTTTAACAGTTACAATTTTCTGATCCGTTTTAGACAACCAGGGGGCTTCTTCTGTTCAGGTTATCAATGCAATTGGAAAGTAGTGGGGGGGAATTCATTTTGAGTTTCACCATAGTTCTGGAGAAAAGCTGATACCTGTTCTCAGCTATGCTGTGAGCACTAGATGCTCAATGATGTGAAGTAGCATGCATTAAAGATTCTGCAAGAAATCATGAATGCGAGTGATTTTCTTTCTAAATTATTTTTATTTCATTTCAAGGACACTGGAAAAGCCAACATCCAAATTAAGCACAGCATCATATTACAGCATGACAAGCTGTATCCTTTCCTATGTCCCTAGAAGTCCTTGCAGAGAAAGATGGGCAGTTATCCTGCCTCAGGCAGGTCCACGTGGCTAGAGTGTGTATGTGTAGACAGTGAATGTGAGGCCTCACTAAAATCAATGTGTCTTCCTGAGTGTCTCCAGTTTCAAAAAAAGAACTTTAGTGCTAAGCCCTGAAGGAAAACTCTTGTTGTATAAAAAGACAGAGGAAATCTCTCTGCTGATCAAAAGCATTAAAATGATCTACAAATACAAATCTATTGTTTTCACATACATGTGCAAAAACAAACAAACAAACAAACAAACAAAAAAAAAAAAAAAAAAAAAAAAAAAAAAAAAAAAAAAAACAGAGCCAGAGCATAAAATTCCCCTAGACTCTGATCTGAAGGGGATGTAACAATGTGTTAAATTAAGCACTATGCTCATCATACATTAAAATGCAGCATAACTTTAAGGATTTGCATTATGACATCTTGAGGCAGAGTAACCATTCTCCCTAAAATGGTCCAGAAAGGTTAGAAGGAACATAGAAGAAAATGAACTGTGCATTTTCCCCTTACTTTGTAATCACATTTGTGCATTGGATTTTGTTGGAATTAGGTACTGTATGAAATTACAGAGGAGATGGTAAATTGACAATAAAAATGTATGTCTGTGAAACTGATGGAGTAAAAGGGGTATGATATCACTGGCAAGTCAGTCTTATTGCATACAAGCAGACAGAATGCAAACATTACGAAGACAAGAAACTTTCTCCTACCAGGAAGTGCTGTCTGGCTGCCTCTTCTCTTAACACTATTGATTATGTTCCCCAAAGGTCATAAATTACTGGAAGAGTTATTTTTAAGAATATTTGCTGAGCCTGTCCTGTCAAGAGAGGTTAATCTAATGTCTTTTCTAGCTTCAGCAAGCAGGAGGCTGAATTTCTGTTAAAAGCTACCATGTCTTCCGGGTTCATCCCAACTTGTTATTAAAAAATATAAATGAGTGAGATAACAAAATGGATAAACTTGGTTGCACAGGGGCCAAAACAAGGAGACTAAGTGTCTGTTTCTACTGATAGAGCCAATGTCCCAGAGCAGGAATGCAATGTATTTCTTTGCATGGGGCAATGCTTTACACATACTCAAAACAAATCAAATGAACAAAATCAAAACACACTGGAAATAACAAAAATAAATAAATAAATAAATAAATTAAAATGTTCTAAAATATTCGCTTTCATCCTAATTTTTAATAAATAACTCTAGGATAAAATGAAGCCTATTGAAATTATAGATGTGATTTGATATGTACTTTCCCACCTTATTTTAATTTTTTGGACATTTGAAATGTACATGAATGTGTTTGTTCATTTTTTTCCATTGTTTAATTTTTTCCACAGAAAGTATGAAAAGGAAAGCCAACAACTATTTTTTTTTTTAAATTATTAATTTTTTTAATTAAGAGAGAGAGAGAAGAGTTTTTGTTCTTGGCTATTTTATAACAAAGATGTAGTAGTCCCTAAAATCTAATAGCTTTGATATTTAAACTTTTGTAATCGCAACGGCACTTAACACTTTGCAAAGAAAAAGAGAGATTTATATAAGAGAGGGAGTGAAAGTGAATGTTTGGTAGGCAGAATTAGCAAAGATGTGCAATAATGTCATTTTTGGATGAAATATTTACTCTAAAGACAAAAAGAAGGAAAATACCAAAGCAAACCACCCTGTCACACTAATCTCCTGTATCCAGAGCTGCTGTTGCATCAGAAAAGTTCAGTCAACAAGACCATAATCATATCAAATACACATTTATAGTGAGTGGTAGATGTGGAACAGAAATCTTTACATATTTTTTGCCTTGTCAAATTCTGTAAATGCCGTGCTAGAATTCACATAACAGAAAAGTACAACTTTAATGTCTGCATGAGTGTAGTACAATTCTATCTGCACTTTTTTTTTCTTTCGTACTTGCAGGCAGCTCAGATTAATTTTACTGCAGTTGAAAATCATGCAAATATAGTTTAGAAAAAGGCATTTAATTCTTTATTGCTCTTGCACACAACACAAATAGCACCTCCAGTCCTAACACAGCTAAGTGTTTTTAGTGTTATTCCACTATACAGTACATCACAATGTTAATTTTCCACATTACTTTATTCCTTTCTAGCCCATATTTTACAACAGAGAAAACAAACTGCTTGTAATTACATTGCATGCCAGGACAAATTAAGCAAACACGCATTTTTAATGCTTTTGGCTGTTAGGGTGAGAAACAAAGAGCTCTGGTTAAGGTCAATATGAGAGTTATGCAATTGCTCTGGGATACAAAAGACTAATGCCAGTGACTGAACATTGGTGAAATGCAAACTGTCCATTCTTAGCAGTTTCTGAACTCCTTAAAATTATATGGTATTGTAAGGTGAGGCCAGATCTCTGTAATAATTTTCTTTCAGAATAATACCGATACAAATAATAAATAATAATAATAAACTAATGGGAAAATCTCTTGTCATTAGTGAAGTGATAAATCAGCAAATAATATAGGAGAGAATGATGATTGAAAATCAACCTTATGTTGTATTTGCTAACGCTACCATATCAGTACTAGTGGATGATACTGATAAAGGTCAACAGCAACTACAGGGGAAACCTAATTTTGCTCTTGCTTGTACTGGTGCAAATCTGACTTCAGTGAAATTGTACCTCTCTAACTAGAAAGCAGACAGTGACCTGATGATTATATTGTTTGGTCATGGACAATGAGGAGTTTTACGTGTTTTTGCCTTTAATGGTATGGATTAGGCCAGAGGCACAACATTCAGAGGCAGATGAAACCTCATGGGAAAGGGTATTCAGACCCATCATCTTTACTCAGCTTGTCAGAGATACTAGGCTGCTGGTTTCTGTGATAAATTCATCAGTCTCCCAGAACAAGGAATAGATTTTGTAGACCTTGCCTTTGCTAGCAAAGCTTCACTAAAGAAAGAAAAAATAATAATCCATGTAATATTTTTCAAAACAAGGTAATGGAGAGAAATAATAGTAAGAGAGAGATAATAGACAATTCCCTAGAGGGTGATATCCAGCTTGTGTTTTGATGGATGCACATTCAGAACATGGAAAGGAAAAAAGGCTCCAACCAATTTTCAAAAAAGAAGCCAAGGATAAATCCTTAAGAAATGTAGATGAGGAATTAAGAAAAACAAGAGATCTGGCCATGCTGCTGATCTGTGGCTGGCATAACTAAGTGTGATGATGAGGAATAGGCTGTGTCAGGCCCTTTTGATGTGAGCAGTGATTTGTGAATGGTCAGGCTTCCATTTGGATCTTGATCCCCAGCTCTTCAGCTCTTGGCAGGTGAAAACATTTCCAACACACACACACCTCCTTGTAATACCATCCACATCTTAAGTTTCTTCTTTCCAGCAAAATAAGGGATGCTTTTTACTCAAATATAAGCAGCCCACACAGGAATGATAAGGGAAGAGACAGGCCTTTGTCATCTCCTCACCTTACTCAGTCTCAACACTGCCTGGCACTTTCGCACATCTCAAAGAGGGGCTCTGGATGGCAAGTATCTGAAGAACTCCAACTTGAGATGAGACTGTGCCCCTGCCAGGTTCTGATGCAGACATGAAAACACTTCCAACACTATGTAGAGCAAGGCTAAACTGCTTTTGACTGGTTATTTTCCTTCCTTTTTCTGCTAGCTTTGTGGTCTAGGGAATTGTACGGTCATATGCTAGAGGTAGGGCAGTAGAGGCTGAACTTTGCTATTATTCAGCAACTTTTTTCTGTTGTATGACAGGTGACAGCAGAGGGGCAGTCTGACAAAATGGCATCTGACATGGAAATGTGTATGAAAGGTATGTTGTTGGATTCCTCCATGTGGAAAAAAGTTCCATCCATCAACATATTCACACATTCATCAATGCTTGCTGGAGACCAAACAGTGGATGTGATCAGAGTGAGGCAGTGGGTGGTGCATTTCAGCTGTGGCAACAGTGAGAGTGGGTCACCTCTGCCAGTGTAGATTTTTACAGATGTGGCATGCAGGCTCTTGTTCGTTGCTGGTGAAAATGCACAGATCCTGGCAGTGACTATGTTGAAAAATTATATTTTATAGCCAAGAATTTCCTCTATCAAATAGTGTTATCATGCTCGTTGTGTCAACTGTATCTTCCATTGAAATAAATAGGGGGTATTACTTCCAGAGCAACTCAGGTAGTTTGCAATATAACAAATAGATATATTTCCAAGAAAAAATCTTAAATTTGCTGTCCATATTCAGGGTCCAGACTGTCTTATCTAACAACAGAATTGACATGTCTCGGTTTACTATTATATTATATTTCTAGATAAAATGCCATGATTTTTTCTTTCTGTATGCTAGCTTATCAGCTTCTTGCTTTCCAGCAATGGTCATATGTATCCACGCTGTTTATTTTATCCTTCAAGAATATATTATTGTTCATCTGAGAAACCTTACTGACCTGCCCATTGGTTCTCAGCACAGCTGGATAATTTGCATCAAATAGTCTTAGGTTGTGTTGAATATGGAAAATGAAAAATGGCAGTGCAACATTCCCAGTTTTCTGAATGAAGAAGTTCTGTTTTCTAGAACCAAAGGTTCATAAATGGCTTGTAAAAGTTTAGTGAAGAGGGCCCATAACCTATTGATCTCCTTGTATTCAGTTCAATTCACTTTAGTCAATGAGCTCAGTAAATGATACTGCTGTTATGAGCATCTTTCCTTCCTTATAAACAACTATTCACTTGTGTCCTGTTATAAGCATAATGTCACTGATTTACAGAGGTTGCCCAAGTTACCTTATTAATTAGGAGATGCATTATGCCTATTGCAAAACATTGTTCTGACTGTGAGCTATCACTGCCCAAGGACCTCTAAAAGACAAAGAATTCCATTTTGAAAAATCTAGTTAACATATCAAAGAGCAGTAAATGTGCAAATTGCTGTCATAAGGAATCCTTTATTGCTTTTCCTTTTCATGATGGCACCCCTCCCCCCTCTCTCCATTCTACCCCCTTTGACAAGGTTACTCATTGGAAAGAAGAGCAGCTATTTATGTTCTTCAGATGTTTACCTTCAGCAAAAGACACTTCAAAGACTGCTTACGGGACTCTCCTCTCACCCAGCCAACACTTAAAACCCATTGTTGTGATTGATGGGCCCTTCCTGCAGATTTAATAAATATAAGCAGAAGCCAGATCCCTTTTTTAGGCCAGCTGTCTTGAATAATAGGCAAAGAGCTCATGGGTGGCCAAGGTAGACAGAACTCTTCAGGAAGCGCCTAATGACTGTTCGATATATTATTTTCTGTGTGTGTTCTGCAAGTGTATTGTTTGAGCTTCCTCAGTACTCAGTTATGTTTTCTGCTGCTGTGGATGGCAATTATGTAAATAGATCCTCTACAGGCTTTTATTGGGAAATTTGTGCTTGAAATTGTGTAATAGACATACAGATTCGTGTTTATTTAGATTTAGATCTAGGCTGAGTAGGTCAGTGAACTGTAAGAACTTTCAAACATAGGACATTAACAGACTGAAAGTATATAAAGAATTTCAGAACTGTAACTAACAAACCAGTCAGGGTACTGGTACTTAGAAAAAGTTTCACTTCTAGCTAAGTGGCTAGACTTATAACTTCATGGTTCCATGATGTATGTACAGAGAGGCTGAAAATTTGGATGGTATTTTTGTTCACCGCCTTGGTTTTAAATTGAAATATCAGATTAAATAGTCAGGATTTCAGATATTCCAGTATATATGGAGAGTGAAATGTACATGTGGATGTGGTCACCCAAAATGTGTGCTGCTCTCATCTACAAAAGTATTTTAACTTTCACAAAAAGGACAGTGAGTACGTAGAAACATATTTATTAGCAAAATCAAATAAATTAAATCAAATAACACTCAGATTCAAATTTCACTTTCAGTTAGAATTAGTATTTTGCTGACTGTCGGAAGAACGTCTTTTGTTGCCTTTTTTAAGGACTGAGGTATGGTAACCGTGTAAATTTGGTATAAAAAACCTCAGAGAGACTGGGTGCACTAAATGTACAATAAGCTGCTCTTTATCACCTCTTATTACCTTGTAGCTGTTGTGCATACTATAGGAAGGAGGTTTTGGTTCATGATAGGCAGACAGCTCACATAGCTGGTGTACTCTGCTGCCAAGAGATATAAATTTAAATTAAATCACAAAAAAAAAAAAAAAAAAAAAAAAAAAAAAAAAAAAAAAGGCGATTTCTGTGAGCTTCAGTAAAAGCTGGGTGAGTGTCACCCTCCAAGAGTGAGCTGTGAAATTTAACATTTGCAAGTTGGGCATATGTCTTCCACGTAAGTTACAAACTTGTTCAACATAACCTTCCATAAGACATGAGCCTATTTTTCTTTTGTCACTAACAGGAAAATAAGGGAGGATTAAGTCAGTCCTTAAATGTGTCCGAACACTTCTTAAATTAATGGTTTTAGTTGGAAAGCATTAAAGATATCTGTAAGTTTCATTCAACACTGCTGATGTTTTTTGTCTAACTATTCCATCACTCAACACTTTTCTCTGGAAAAAGACTCAAATAAGTTAATGGATACTGAAAAAATAGTCTTCTCAGATGTTTTAAATCACATAAGATTAAGCAAACTACAGTAATTTTATAGCTACATTATTGTTATCTATTGATTAGTATATAATGTTTTTCAATCTCCCCAAAAAGCATAGAACTAAATTTAGAATTGTAGTCACCTGCATACTTCATAAGTTTTATGACCATTAAATACTAGAACATGTTTTCTAAAATGGTCTAAAGAAAAGATACTTATTTTGAAAAAGCATATAGTAATCTGCTGCACTCTGAGTTCCATAGACCTTCATCTTCAACTTTTGATTTCCCCAGTACTAAACTACCAGAGGTCATGCTCACATGTAGTTCCTAGAAAATCATCTGAGGTTTTTAGTCTAGAACATATCTCACTAGATAGATTCTTTGTTCAGCAAAATTTCTGAATTACTTAATACAGATGTCTTTCTTTAAAAAAGAAAAAAGTAGTTATATTAAAATGTAATCTATTCAAACCAAGAAACTGAGAACATTAGCTTATATCTGCAGAAAAATTAAATTACAATCTAGGAATTTGATTGGTTTTTCAGTGTAAGTGTAGTGAATTTTATAAACTCATAAGAGTAATTCCTAAACACATTCTTTTCAGTTAAGAGGTAAACTATTGGAATCAAAAAGCAAGATCCAAAAGTCACTTCCAGTCTTCTCTACAGAGATTTCTCTTTTTCCTTAATATTTTCTGGTAAATATAGTATTCTCAAAATACCTAGGTAAAGACTTCACTCCAGTGCCTACAAGTTTCATGTGAACAGGTATTTTCTTCTAGCTGGGAGTGAGGATAGGTACACCTATTGCAGATAAATTAAGCCTTGCTCTAAATTTCCAGTGAGTTTGATAATGATCAAATGCCACATTTTGTTTTCCACTTGCCATGTGTACAATTAAAGCAAATAATGAAGTTCTCATGGACTTGGTATAGCCTTCTAGACATGACAAATTAAATTCCTGGTTTGTTGACCCACTGCAAGAGTTTTTGAATATCACTTTTGGTGTTCTCATCTAACTATTTATCTCAAATATATGCAGTTGTCACTGGCAAGATTTACAGTTGTATCCTACTTTTTTGTTTTTGTTTTTGTTTTTGTACTGGAAATGAAATCTGAACATCTTCAATTTATCAGATCTATCTCAGGAATATCAAACACCTCAAATGAAAACTCTCCATTTTCTTTTCAGAAAGATACAAAACCAGAAGTAAATTCCTGGGGTAGCTCAGTTGAATATGTTTTTTTTTCTCTTAGGTATACCATCCTTCCTACCATCTCACCAAACATCTAACATCTGCAGAAAAGTGTGTTTCAGAAATGGTGAGAAAAGAGATATATGAACACTAGTTTACTGAGCACATTAGCTTTGGTGCTGTAACATGCTTACAGTATTCATAGTCCACTTTGAGCTCATAGTTGAGCAGCATTGATTGATTCTTGCCTTCAGAATACCATTGCATTTTAACATCAGCTGAAGTGTTGTTCACCTAAGCTGTTTGTGGGAATGGTTTGATATCTCTGAAAACTGCACTGTTTTGAGGCATTCTGTTTTCATTTTACACTAACTTCACTCACAAGAGTATAATTTTCAGAATGTTTACAATTTTACATACTTCCATCATAGGGCCTCTTACTGTTCTGCTGATGACTCATGAGCAAGTCAAGTAAAAGGAACTGCAAAAACATCCTAGGATATAGTTGGTAGCAGTCTTTACCCTCATCACTCTCCATCTTCTTTTCCCCATGCTCTACTTCCATAGCAGCTGATGACAATTAAATCTATGGATGCAAAGAACTCACCTCACACCACTTTGCTGTAATTATAACTTTGCTGCTGACTTCTAGATCTGACAGGCTCCGTCTTGTCTGCCCCTTGATGCTGTGGCATTTATTTACAATCTCAATAACATCTAGTGGAAAATGAACTGTACTAATGCCAAGGATCAGAGATTGATATATTGTGAAATGTTAGGAGGAGTATATATTGAAAGAAAGAGAAAAAAGAACCAAGATAATGGACAATTATGCTAAATTTTCTAAGAACTTTAAGGAGGTGACATCCTTCCCACTGAAGAAAGAAAAAAAAAAAAATGTAATAAACATAAGATATAAAGAGAAAAATGAATAGTCACAGTATAATATTGGACATTTTCCTATGTCTAAATGCATTTTCTGAGTAAAATCCTTGAGAAAATCTTTTTTATGGTTATTTTTAATAGAAAATTCAGATATAAAGGAGTGTACCCTGGGAGGCTTAGAGTTTTTTGCAGAATCATTGCACAGGCTTTTCTCAAGTCAAACTGCAGACTACTTCATGGTGGAATGTCATTTACCTTGCAGCTGTTCCGTGAGGAATAAATACATTTCATGTTGGTGTTTTTGCCATGGTTTCCAATCTTTCAGCTCCATGTGTACATCCTTACTACAGCTGAATCCCATGCCAAGTCAAATCCCTGAAGACACTATATACCTCTCAGCCCATCTCAAAACTACCATCAACCTCTGAGTTCCATGGTTTCTATGAGTAGGAAGACCTGCTGCATAGAAAGAGAAGCATCTCTAGCACATAGTTATAGCACCAGCTAGACTTAATTATAGAGCATTTAGAGTAAGCTTAGTTTCTGCCTCTGCTGCCCTCCCATCTTTCTGCTCAAGCATGACTCGTGGGGAGTGCCACACATCAGTGTCTGCAGTAATGGTTCCTTCCTCCATTTTGGATGTTCATCCTGTGGCATCCTGTGACTTTCTGGAAGGATCAAGAATGATATTCGCTTCAAAAATGCATGGATTTCCAATATCTGCATGAATATGTCCTTTTTACCTGGCTATTGCTCAGCTCAGAGGCTGACAAACCTCTTTCATGGTCTATTTTAACGCTATAATGCACAGTCTAGTTACTCATATAGTATATATAAACCAAGACAATGTGTTCTTTTTTCACACAGTTGTGGTTTGGTTCATATGCACCTTGTAATACATGTGGATAACTAGTGATCTGTCAACATTGTTTTCTTTACTAATAACTTCATAAAACCTGTAAGCAAAGCTTAGTTTGTCTAAGCTATTCCTCAGGTACACTTGCCAAACAACTCTGTCTTCCATAAATGACTGCACTCTAAAGCAGTAATCCTCACATTTCTTACTCATTTGGCAAGAACAATGAATTCTAAATCAGGGTATAAACTAATAGAAGTTTCCAGTTCTCAAAGTGGGGGGAAAAAAAAAAAAAAAAAAAAAAAAACAGCAAAGGCATTTTCAGAATATATCATCTTGTGCCATTTTCCCTCTTCCTGAAGTTCTTTGATATCTTAAGCGAACATGCCAGAGCCTGAGGCTAAGCTCATTATGATACTGTAAATCAGGGTATATACACTGCTGGCATCAGCAGACTTAGTACTTTGTGTTTCCTGTATTGATCATAATTTTATTGGTTGAATTTTCTCTGTATTTATTCTACATATAATATTATTTCATTGTTGGGCTTAAAATCTTGCTATTTGTATTAGTGTTGGTAGTATAGTGGGGGATTTTTGTCCTGTTGTTGGATATCAATGAGTAATTTTCTGTTCCCTGCACTTGACAGGAATTTTTGTATGTCAGCACATTCATCATTGACCTGTGAGAGACTTCACCATTGACTGGGAGAATGATTCTGAGAGAAGCACGATCCAATAGGGTGGAAAAAGGTATTTCTCAAAGCCAGTTCACAAGACAGATACAGTTCCCATCTATTACAGGACTAGTATGTGCACAGAATCCTGCCTTCAGACTCTGCTGCCTATGAATACACAAAAACAAACAGGAAATAGAAAAGAACTGAGGAAACTGAAAGTGCTAACGTATGCAGGAAGTGTGCAACGTACCCAAACAAGACACAGCACTAGTGATCTAAGCAGGCTTACCCACTGGACTGTGGCCAAAGTAATCCTCTTATGTCTGATTTTTTTTTTTTTTTTCTTCTCATAAAATGACTGCAATTTTGAAAACAAAGCCCACAGAAAGCAAATCCTGTTCAGATTTTGGAAATTGATTAATGATTAAACGTATTTAGATTGGTCCTTTGCAAAGTAATAAAGATTTGCTGATGACACAGTTGCATTCTTAAGGGAAATGGATGTTAATTGCTGTCTAGACATTTTATTACTACAGTGGGGCACTAACCATTGACCATCTCTCTTTTTTCTTTTTCTTTTTTCCTTCTTTTTTTTTTTTTTAACACATAAACTATACATCACCCTAAATTGTTTGTTTGTTTCTGTAGAAGATAACAATGTGGTTTCAGGGTGGTATGTAACTGAGAAGGGAGATACCAATCATATCTCCCCTAGAAGCAGAGCAGCAGAAAGGTATCAGAGTGAGAAATGTTTCATCATTTTTCAAGATACAGTTTTCTGTTTCAAAAATGCAAGTGTGTCTGCAGCAATTTTAACAGATCCCACTTCTTGGTACAGTGCAAACATTCAGCCTGTCTTCTCTCCTTTGTCCATGCCTCTCTTGGAATATAGATGACTAATTATTTAACTAGTTTCAGTGCTGGGTAGAATGGTTTGACTTTGCATATGTAAAATGTTACAGCACACCTCTTAAGTTCAAGTATCATTTTGCAGAAATGAAAAGACTAATGATTATTTGCCCAGCTTGTCTAGCAAGCAAGTAGTTAAAGATTAATTCAGATGAAATGTAAAACTCAGTATCAGTAGCCCTCAACACAAATGAATACACTTTAAGTCAGTCGGCCTGATTATGATCTTATCTCAGTTTTGCATCAATATAAGTATATTGCTGTTGGCCAGCTTGATTCTGATTTACATCAGGGTAACAAAAACAATACTATTGTTCTTACAAGATTCACTTACTGCTGAGTGCTGCTGATTTACTATAATGAGAGTGCATCTTTGATTCACGGTCTAGGTGAGAGACGGAAAGTAAGCAAGTGATGGGAAGAAAATTGTATTTGTTCAAAAACCATATAACAAAGATATTCACATTTTTGTGCTCAGCACTGAGGGTAACAGCTGATAATACATAACCCACATGCTCCAAATGCTAAATTACAAAATTCAGACTTGTGAGATTCTTCCACAATTTTCTTTTGCTGATCTTCATAATTAGAGTCATATTTTGTGTGTAAGCTGCTGAGTTCTACAGTCCCTCTTCTATGCTATTCATATAATAAAATCAGATCCTTCCATTTGGGATTCTGTTTGCTCATCAGACTGATTAGTCGACCCAGGTGCAGAAGTTGACACAACCAGGAATAGCCAGTTACATTCTGGTGCTGTTAAGAATGCTCTACCTGAAGTCATACTTTCCTCCATGTAACTCAGCACATCTCTCACCTAAAACAAAGTTGAGGGATGCTGTGAGGTCCAAGGCTTGCCATAAGCTTTTATTTTTATTTTTATTTTTTTAAGTAAAAAAAGATTTTGAAAAAATCCTTAGGTAACTTTTCTCTAGCTCTTTTTAGTAGCAGAGCTAAAACTGTATCACTGAACTAGGTATTATCACTTTGCATGAAAGTAAAATGAAGCATAGAAATGAAAAACCTTGAAGAAAAAAATAGTTTATCTCTGTAGAAAAGCCATTGAGAAGAAATCTTGACACAAAATATTGAAAGTTCATGCTTCAAAACTATCATCTCTAGTATTCATTTCTGGCTATCTTCAATGTACCGTAGATACTTTCTACATGTCTGACTGATCTTGGAAAAGTGCTAGAAAGTGGGCTACAGAGTAAACCTGGTGCCTCTAACTGGCTGTCTTCCCTGTGTTCTCTGCAACTATCTCATCAGTGACTTACCTATCCTCCTTAGTCTATAATAATACTTTCTATGTGTCTGCTTTCACAGCCACAAAACATTTCCAAGGCCAAAACCTTAATGAAAAGTTGTATGAAAAAATCTGCACTGATGGAAAGTTTTAATTCTGACTCTTTATGCTGTTCCTTTGACTCTCACTGAGTTCCAGAACCACGGTGCCCTACTCCAGCGCTGAGGTCAAGCTGCTGAGTAGCAGCAGAAGATTTTATAATGCACATAGAACTTACCACAGAAGTGTGAAGGGCAATGGCATTGTTAGCACCAGTGTGATAGAATAACACTGAGAAATTACAAATGCCTGAAATCAAATTTTAGTATCATTTTTAGCATTAACATCAACTTCATTTTTAATGACAGAGATCTCCAAATTCATTATACATTGTAAGGCCTTTCTGTTTCTGCATGCAAATAATCATATCAGTTTCTGGTGCTAACTAGTCACCTCCTTGAATATTATACAGGATGTCTGTTTTATTAAAGAAGCCCTTTCAGGCAAAGAAAAAGCATGTTTTGACTGGAAAACGCCAATCATTGGAAGGGGGGCAGTGAGGGGAAGGATGGTGGTGAGGGTGATAGATAATAATGTTCCATGGATTATCTAAGAAGTGAGATTCTCTATCTGACAGAGAAGGAGGTAAAGAGGAAGTCACAATCTCAAACAGTTTGCACAGATGGTAACCACCCTTGGTCAACATTCTTGTAAAAATTGTTGCATACCTTTTTTTTCCCCTCAGTATATAGAGAAAGAAATAAAAAAGAAAAAGGAGAAAAAAAGTCAGTGGAGAAGTGTTCAAGAAGGCAAAATCTGCTTGAGTGCATAAAGGGAGGAGGAGCGGGACAAAGAATATCATTTGTATGTCACTGGTTTTTATACTTCTCCAGACTTCTTTTTCTTTCACACCCTTCCATATTCAGCCTTTTCAGTTGCTAGCAGCCTGAATGCTCAGCAGTTGAAACACCTTAAATATTAAGTCACAATCAGTACAGGAGCAAATCTGATTAGAGGGGATGTAGTTGTAGGCCACTTTCATGGTCCCTGGATCCTGAAACAAGCAAGGAAATGATCTAGACTCAGGCAGGGCAGCCTGAAAAATAAAGGCATCATTTCACTCTACAGCACTTCACACAATGCAGGTTTATTGATGCAGACAAAAACCTTCAGTTCTGAGTAGGTTACTACACCTGCTTACTTCTTAGTGAAAAAATAATTCACTAAAAAACAGTTGTTCATGAATACAGAAAAGGAAGGGGAGAAAAAAAAAAAAAAGAAATGGTCAGTTTGTTCAGGTTACCTGAACGGATCTTGGTGGGTTTTTCGTGCAAACTATATGCAGGAGCTAATGGATAAAATTATATGTCGTTTCATACAAATTAGGGTTAGGCTTAGTAATGCCTTTTCATTTTTATGTTCAGGAGCATATGTAAATTGCTGAAGAAGAAAAATTAGCATATGTGAGAAAATAGAGAAGCTGCTATGATATTCCACACTGGTCAAAGACGGTATATTTGAATCCATGCCACACCAAGCACAGTACAACAGCAGGATATCAGGCAGTAAGTAAAACCATAACTGAGAGTCTTGACTGTGGGACAGTTTGATATAAGCCACATTAACTTACTTTTGCAGATAATAGAATACATATTAGCAATATATTTTAAAAACATTTTATTTGTTAGACACTGATATTTCAGATATGAGGGTTGGCCTGGAAGCAATTTATTATGTTGGCCCACAGTGCCAGAGGCAGATTCTGGTGGTGTGGCAGCAGAGTATGAACTTTCCTGCAAATATTTTGCAACATTCTCTTGCTGTGTGAAAGATGGCAGCAGAGGGGCACTTGGAAAAAATGGCACCTGACATGGAAATGTTGACAAAGCAAAGATGTGTCATTGAATTTCTCAGTGCAGAAAAGATTATACCCAATGACATTCATCAGTGCTTACTGAATGCTACTGGAGATCAAATAGAGGATGTGAGCACAGTGAAGTGGTGGGTGGTGCATTTCAGTGGTAGCAACAAATGATAGTGGGTCACCTCCATTACTGTAGATTTTTACAAGCACAGCACTCAGGCTCTTGTTCATTGCTGACAAAAATAAGTAGCTAATGGTAATGACTTCTGGGGAAATATTGTTTTGTAGTTGAGAACTTGCTCTATCAAATGGTGTTATTGTGCTCTTTGTTGTAGTTTCAGTGGAAATGAATAAAAGACATTACTTTCGGAGCTACCTACATATTCTCAAATATTTATTACATTCTATAATGAAATAAACCTACAAAGATCTTGCATTCATTTTCAAACCTCCTGCTTCCTCAGTGCAGTATATTTGAGCTTATTTTTTCATGATAAGACTGTTAGAAGAATACTGAAATTAATATTTCACTAAATTTTTTACAGCTTCAATAACTGAAAAAAGAAATTCTCAAACTGTGAAAGAGAGATAAAAATCATAAATTTTGAACTAAACCATTGAATTTTTTAGCATATGAACAGGCATCCTCTCAAGCCCTATATATTTTCTGTTGCCTGCTGCAGATGCCAGTAAATGTAATGTTTGCATCCACCTATTTTCTCTGCATGTCAGCAATCTCTCTATTCTGAAAAATGAAAGTGACCCACTTATTCAAAGTCCACAAACAAAACACTCCAGCTGAACTGTTTTCCTAAAGGAGGAGGATGCATGAGGGCTTCAGAAGGCTACTTTATCAAAGATATTTCACTTAAAAACAAGAAGCAGTCTCTGGGGACAAGATTTCAGTAAAAAAGAAAAAGAAACTGAGAAGAAACACCTGTGTGAATAACAACCCTATATGGCCTTGTAATTTAGTTTTTGTAACATGTTATGAAATCAAAATTACAGTTTAAATTATCATTTTCTGATCTGATATTAGGCTAAAATTTACAGAGATTACATAATCCTAATATAGGGTTAATGCACATTTCTGTGAAGTTTCTGCTGCTGATCTCTGTTTTAGACCACATGTTCAACTGAATGGACTTACTGTACATTTGGCACAGTAATTTCTGTCACGACCCCTTTTTTTTAACATACTGTCCTCTAAAAATTAAATTTTCGAATTGTGTCTGCTTCTGTGAGACTTGTTCAGACAGCATCATTGTAAATGTGTGGTGAAGAAAGTCTGAGAGGGAAGTGGCTCAGAAGATAATTGACTAAAAGCAAAATCAGTGTCAAGAACTACTTCTATACTACTTCTATATCATACTGTTTTGCAGTATAAGGAGAAAAAGGTAGTGTAGAGGTTAAATAAATCTCTTCCTAATTTCTGTGATTGCAGATTTTCTATTTTTATTGGCAGATAATACTTGTTGCCTGATACTACGGAAAACAAGCAGATCCTTTTAGAGATCCTTGAGAGAATGAGGACTAGCCATGGGGTTGTAGTTATAATTAGGGATTTATTATTACATAAAATATAAATTAGCAATCAGAGTAGCTTATTATCTACAATTTACAGCATTTAATGTAGCTCATAGTTGCACAGAATTTCTATAATTTTCATTTATAAAGGTTTTCCAGTCTCCTGGATGAACTCTCTGCTGATTGGATTAAATTCTTATCATGACAAGCATGATATAAGCATAACTTGGCCTCAGGCTTTTGACAGAAAAACATGAGTCACTCAGTCCTCGGAGGAAGAAGATGAGAGCAGAGGAATCCCTGGCCATTGAGGGATTATGGGTTTTACCATCCAGCAGAAGTTCTGGTCTAAGTCCCACTTAGGGCTTTGTAGCTACTTGATTTTATCCACATTCCCTGATGGGTATCACCAGCTCCCGGCAATCCAAAACCTGGCTATTGATAATGTTCTTGGGCTTAACTCTCTCAGTGAGTGTTCATCATTCCCTGGAGCCAGAAAGGGGAAAAGAAAAGGGTGCAAGGTTGCACATTCACAGCCTGCTTGCATGTTTTAGATATTGTTGGTTATGCTGATTGTACTGTTGGAGGTCAGGAGGAGGGGGTACCCATCACAGTGTTAGAGAATTAATTAAAGCCCATTAAAAAAAAAAAAATAATAATAATAATAAAAATAATTTTTTTTAAAGTCTACTTTTTCTGTAAAATCTAGATCTTGCCAAAACACAGCAGGCTACAATATAAACTACACAATGTTTCACTGTAAACATTTTCAGAAGTGTTTTTACTAATTTTGTTATAACACAGGCCAGATACAATTGTTAGAATCTTTGTCCACAGGCACACCCTTGCTCCTGTATTGGCACTGATACTGAGCCAGTCGCTGAGAAGCTCCAAGTTGACACCAGAAGAACTGGTAAAAATGGGAAGCTAGTGACTCAGGGACAAAGTGCATCTTCTTTCTTAAAAGGCACAAGGCCAGACACCTCCCTCCCATGTGATCCAAAGCAAGTGCTATAAAATGAAATGCTGAGCTGAGTGTATAAGTCCTTTGGCAGAACTGGCAAGATTCACTAGCTGTGATATTAGGAAAAGGCTTATATGAGCTGACTTAAAAACACACAGAGGATGAGCACACTATAGAAAGATTGATCTGTAAAAAGTATTTGAACATTTTCTGACTGTTTCCACTAGTTTCTGGGTGTTCATTTACATTAAAGTATCTTTCTACTTTTTTATTGTGTTGGGCAGCTCCTTCTTCCTGAATTATATCTGCTTTTAGACCTTCATCTCACTTCAAGATTCGTTAGTCTGCAGTTTAGAGTTTACTTTTTGTTAAAAGCAAATAGCTCACAGTGCCTTATTTATTGCTGACTGAAATTTGAGTCAGGGTTTGAGTCCTCCTTTCCTGCTTGCTAACAGTCAGTGCTTTTCTTCTGAACATTTGTAAATAGATTTGGCTTTTTAAGCTTTGTCACTGAAGGGTGACTAATGAATGTTCTCTTCAATGAATATTCCTGGGCTTCAGGAATATATCAGAATATCAGAAGTAATATCAACTAATGACTGAAGGTTTTTTTGTCTCAGAACTTAACATTATTATGTTCCTCAGCTTTAGATTGCAATACTGACTCTGGAAAACACAGACTTTTCATATGTGTTATTTTTAGGAATAATAAAGATATATCCAAACTGAAATGGCCTTCAAGATTTATAGACAAGATGGGATCCAATGATAAAAATAGATTTGAATTCAGAGTTCCATCATTGATGATGTATTCAAGTATCGTCACTGTTGGAAAGAGCATATTTTTTCAGTCTTCAGTGAGTGAAATATGGGGTTGTACCTAAAAATAAAGGGAAAGGCAGTAGTTTATTTTACAGATAGTTTTGCCATTAATCAAAGAGTAATGGAATGGCTTGGGTTGGAAGAGACCTCTAAGATCATCTAGTTCCAACCCCCCTGCCATGGACAGGCTTGCCAACCAGTAAATCAGGCAGTAAACAATATTTGAGATCTTACAAAAAGAAATCCTGTTTTGCAGCATGCAGCTATTTTTGCCATTTATTATGCCAGTATGTTGACTTACATGGTTTCTACATGGTTTCTCAGCTGTGTACTCAGAGGCATATGGATCTAAATGTCTTGAATAGAATCATAGAATTACTCAGGTTGGAAAAGACCTTGAAGATCATCAAGTCCAACCGCAGCCTAACCAGTAGCCTATCTCTTAAAAAAAACAACCATGAAACAACACCACAACAACAAACCTCTGCTAAATCATATCCCTGAGTACCACATCCAAACGGCTCTTAAACACATCCAGGGATGGCGATTCAACCACCTCCTTGGGTCTTGTATATTTCTGACACAAGATGTACACTTTTAGGCTCACATGGTCCACTCACCACAGAGAAGCAAAAGCAAAACAATAATTCAGTTATGCTCATCTCTGTTGCATATGAATGTAGGCTTCTGCTTACACTGATTTACTTAGGAGTCAGAATTAGTACATACTGAGGGACATGAATGTAGTTGGTTTTTTTTCTAGCTGTCAGAAAAAGTAAAGACAGGGATTTGTCTCCCTTGCATTAGACTTAAACATGTAGATGTCTATCCCAAATCTAGGGCTATATGTCCTCTACATTCAGTGCAGAGGAAGGAGTGATAATTTTCTCATTTAAATATGGAGATTTAAAAGAGATTGGGTAAATGATCTTTTAAGGCTATTTCTATCAATAAGAGTCCTTTTAAAATGTAGCTTAAATAATACATGTTTAATCTGTCTAAGCTTTATGAAGTTTGGAGATAGCCTAGATAGCTTTAAACAACTCACCTTGGACTGCATAACCTTTAAGCCTGAGATGGCATGTCTTGGCTCCCAAAGATCTACTTAACTCCTCTCCTTGTCCTCAAATCAGTTATTGTTTGTTAGGGTATTTCCACAGTACTGCAGCCTGAAGAACAGAGAAATCTCTTTTTTTTCCCTTTTTTTCATCCCTCCCACCCTCCCCCCCCACCACTACCTTTTTTTTTTTTTTTTTTTTATTCATTTGAACTATTGAAGTTGTTTTCTTCAACATTAAGTCCAAATACACTCATTCACCCTGTTACTACAAAACACTGTATTTAGATGCTAAAATCAGAACTATTAGGAACTGGCTTCATATACACCAAGATGTAGATTAGTGGCAGACCAGGCTTACACTAGACAGAAAACAAAATCTGTGTATAGATCACAAAAAATGTTTTGACCCATCAAGTTTACCTGGGATGTATATAGTATGTCCATCACTTCCCAGTATTAAGAGGAAGAAGAATTATAATCAGATAACTGAAAGCAGAATTATACATTGTATGCAGGCTCAGAGCTTGTCTAAGTATGCTTTGAACTTACTTAACTTACTTAGAACCATTTGATTTGCCTAATTTTCTCCTTCTGCAGACATAAGAATAACAAAGATGATTAAGAAGCTGTTTACAAATTAGGTGAATATTCAGATCCAGATTCATATTTACACTTGCACTTTCAAAAACATTCTCAGGTTTCTTTGCCTTTATAGAAAGGCTTAAAATATTGAGTTGGCTTAGTCTGTTCTTATTTAAGATTGCTATTTATTAGTTTAGTGTTTTTGTTGTTTATAACTGTTATAACAAGGCTAATGTAGTCAAAACCTAGAGCATCAGATAGTTGTGTGCGTGCACGCAGTAGACTACATGCAATTGATAGGAACATCTGAAAGCCAAGAACAAGGCCGATTTCTTTCAATCTCCTTCATAGCAATCTAAAACAAGGAGGAACTCCAATTGTCTTGACAAAGATTCATGGGGAGTTAGAAGCAGTCTGACCCATCATGATTGACTGAAAGCCACATCTTTCTGAAGGTGGCAGTTTGGATTCCATTTGGTTTTCCCTTGTGCAGTTCTAGAGTATGCACATAGTTCCACAGCTTGTCCATTTCCAGTTACAGGCTTTATCAATATATAAATGAGAATATATAGATTATATATATATATAAATGAGAATGTTAATGATTACAAGGAAGAACTAGTGTTTTACCCAGAAAGCTGTTGTATATTTGTCTTTAAGAGGCATTAAAAGGGTACAGCTGTGCAAGCTAGCACTTGCAAAGCAGTGGGACAGAATGTTTGTAACAGAGAGGGACTGATATCTATTCAAACATCTACATTTCAGGCAAGCACATGTGCTGAGCTGCCTGCTGTGGCTGGGGCAGCTCCAGCTCACCTCACTTCAATGGGTGTTTCTAGGGAGTGAAGTACTGTGCTGTGTGGCTCAATTGTTCTACTGAGTTATCATCTGAGGGACTCCTGGGGATCTTTTCTTTAAAAAAAAAAAAAAAAAAAAAAAAAAAAAAAAAATAAGGGTAATTACAGCAAATAATTTGTCCATACAAACAAAGCACCTGAAAACAGATTTTTAAAGTGACAGTGTTCCATATGCAAAGCATCTACCTCAAGAAGGCTGGAATCAGAACTCAGATGTGGCTTGTCCAGAGCCAAAAGTATTTCATTTGCTGAAACTCAGCCTTTCCTTGTTCCTGTCCAGCCCTGCTCTATATATCCTACATATCATCCTGTTGTACATATTTAATGCATGGCATTTTAGGGTCTTCTTCAGATGTCCACCTAAATACCAAAATTCAATAACAAGTGCTCTGTTGGAACCTGGTAATGTAGAAAAGGGGATAGTTTTTATCTCAACCATAGAAAGGAATGATGGAGTCCAGTGCTGACAGAGGGCCCAGAGGCCTGCTATAGTTCAGCCAGAGAAGAGGTACTGGTAGAATATGAAGGGGTCTTAAGCAGCTTCAGAAGCATTTGGTACTGAAGCACAGCTTTTTTTGGCATCCTGACTGCCTATGCTGGGCTAGTTGTACAAAGGAAGGCTCTTCTCTATGCATCGTGAAACTGATGATTTGTGAAGTGGGTCACACTGATCACACAGTTGTCTTAGATAGGGAATCCCAGTCATCCTGGAATCTTAGAAGTGATTATGGACTGGCCCAAAGGCAAAGATTTTGAGATATCACCAGAAGAGGAAGTGACACACAAAGAAGATACTCCACTCTATGATAAATGTCCAGAAAATAAGTATGCCCTGTAGCATTATGGGAAAGCACTGGAGGTGGAAGGCTGCTGCTGTATGGAGTCTTACATGAGTTGCAGAAGTCTCTGAAGGAATGGGTGAATCAAGCCACTTTGTAGAAGTGAACGCCATCCAGCTTTAGACGTTGCTGAATAAGAGAATTGGTCAGTGCACTACCTCTGCATGGACACCTGGATGGTGGTGGTAAGTGCCCTATGGGGATGGTTATAGCAATGGAAGCAGAACTGGCAACACAGAGACAAACCCGTATTGGCCACTGCACTGTAGAAACATATTGCTCTCTGGGTATAGAACATGGCTGTAAGTCGCATAGTTGCTCATGTACCCAAGAGCCAGGCTGCTGAAGAACATCAGAACAATCAGCAGATGGATCAGGCCACTAGGATTGAAGTGGCTCAGGTGGACTGGCAAAATAAGAAGGAACTACTTCTAGCTCAGTGAGCCCATGATACTTCAGGGCATCAAGGAAGAGATGCAACCTATTAAAACCTGAGGATTGAGGGGTAGATTTGACAGTGGGTGCTATTGCACAGGTTATCCATGTGCTGTAATTAAGCAAGCCAAGCAGATAAAAACTCTTCTGTAAGGACAATGGCTGAAACAAATTTGGAGAAATCTAGCACATGGGTTATAACACACTCCCACAAACACCATGGGAAATACCATCTGCTTAAAATGGTGGAAGCAAACATCAGATGGCTAGAAACATATCTCATGTTCCATGCCACTGTCCAAAATACTATCCTGAGCCTTGAAAAGCAAGCCTTGTGGCAACATGTCACCCCAGAAAGAACTGAGTCACACAGGGGACTCATTTCCTAAACAACCTCAAATTCACTAGAGCCAAAATGTGTTGCACTGAGTGAGTATATCAACTTGCCTATCATGCAGCAGCCTCTGGAAAAATTGAATGATGCAATGGTCTGTTAAAAACTACACTGAGACCTGGGATGTTCAAACACTGGGACACGTATTTGAGAAAAGGCACCTGATTAGTCAACACTTGGGGATCTGCCAGTCAAGCTGTTCCTGCTCAACAGAAACCTCCTACACACTGTAGAAGGGGATAGAGTCCCAGTGGTGCACATAAAGAACATGCTGGGTAAGACAGTATGGGTTTTTCTTGCCATGGACAAAGTCAAGCCTATTTGTGGGACTGTTTTTGCTCAAGGACCTCTATGTACACATTAGGTAATGCAGAGGGGTGGGGTTGTATAATGTGTACCTCAAAGCGATTTGATGTTGAGTGAGAACAGCCAATAATATAAAAGGTACAATGTTGAACTGTCATATAATAAAGCAGGTCATAATTATTATGATCATTATATGTTTTGTTAACAGTAGTACAATAAGAATTCAACAGTAAATTAACAAGATCAATTGCTGGGTCCTGCACTTTGGCCACAACAACCTCAAGCGATGCTACAGGCTGCGGGCAGAGTAGCTTGAAGACTGTATGGTAGAAACAGAGCTGGGGATGTTGGTCAACACTCAGCTAAACATGATCCAGACGTGTACCAAGGTAGCAAAGAAGGCCAATGGCATCCTGGCTTCTATCAGAAATGTTGTTGCCAGTAGGAGCAGGGAAGAGATAGTCCTCCTGTATTCACTACTGATGAAGGTGCACCTTGAGTACTGCGTTGTTTGGGGCCCCTAAACTACAAAAAAATATCAAGGCCCTGAGGCATGTCCAGAGAAGGGCAACAAAGCTGGTGAGGGGTCTGGAGCGCAAGCCTTTCAAGGAGCAGCTAAGAGAAATGGGAAGGTTTAGTGTGGAGAATAGGCCTCCGGGGAGGCTTTATCAGTCTCCACAACACTACCTGAAAAGGGGTTGTAGTGAGATGAGTGTCAGCCTCTTCTCCCACATAACTAGAGATAAGACTAGAGAAATCGGCCACAAGTTGCACTAGGGCCATTACTTGGGAAAATCTTGGGGACTGTTGGACTGAATAGTCTGGAAGGTCTTTTCCAACCTTGGTGATTCTGTGATTCTAACTACCCAGGTTGGAGAGTATCTCTATGCAATACTCAATACTGAATCATCCTATTTGGACTGAAGCACTGTTATGACACATGAAGCCCAAAGTTTTGAACTAATCAAGTACCATGGACAATTTACATGAATGACCAATAGATTATGGGAAGAATATGTGAATGTGTATGTATCAAAAAGCAAGACAGGTGATGATAGTTGAGGTGGATAGAAACTGTGGGACCTGAGCATTATGCAAATGGTATGGAATAAGGGGTAGATATTATCTTAATTTCAGCTGGGACAGAATTGATTTTTTTAAGATTGTATGGCATAATTCTCTGTTTTGGTTCTAGGAGAAAAACAATGTCAATAACACACCCGTGTTTAGGGTTGCTGCTAAGCAGTGCTGCATAGAGCCAAGGCCATTCACAGCAAAGACCCAAGGAGCTGGGAGAGAGCAGAATTATGACAGCTATCTCAAACAGACCAAAGAGATATTCTGTACCATATGACATGAAGCAGAAAGAGTTCTGAATGGTTGAGAGTTCATCTTGCTCCTTTCTGCTGCTTGAGGGGCTAGCTTGGCATTGGTCAGGGGATGATGAGTAATTGATTGTGCATCACTTGTTATATACATATGTGTATACTTACATATATGTATTCGTCATAAGTAATATCCTCTTCTTTTTTCTCTATCTTTATAGTCTTAACTCACGAGTTCTACTTAGTGGTTTTTTTTCAATTACCTCCTCTGTCCCACTGGGAAGGGATGAGTGAGTGAATGCATCCAGAGAGTGGTGGCCAATAGCTCAGTGTCTAGATGGAGGTGAGTGATGAGATGGTCCCACAAGGTCAGTGCTGGGACCAGTACTCTTTTATATCCTCATCAGTGACACTTTGCTGATGACACCAAGCTGTGGGATGCGGTTGACATACCAGAGGGAAGGGATGCCATCCAGCAGAACATAGACAGACTCAAGCAGTGGGCCCAGGAGAACCTCACTCATGAGGTTCAACAAATCTTGCACCTGGACTGAGGCAACCCTCAGTACAATACAGTCTGTAGGATAAAAGGATTAAGCACAGCCCTGCCAAAAACAACCCAGAGGTACTGGTGAATGGGAAGCTGGATATGAGCCAGCAGTGTGCCCTCAAAACCCAGAAAGCCAACCATATCCCAGGCTGCATCAGAAGAAGTGTGAGTGGCCAGAAGGACAAAGGAGGTGATCCTGCCCCTCTACTCTCTGCTGGTGAGACCTCACCTGGAGTACTGCATTCAGATGTGGAGTCCTCAGTACAGGAGAGACACGGACCTGCTGGATCGCACCCAGAGAAGGGCCACAAAAATGCTCCAAAGGATGGAACACCTATCCTACAAAAACAAGCTTAAAGAGCTGAGGCTGTTCAGCCTTGAGAAAAGAAGGCTCCAAGGTGACCCAATAGCCTCCTTTCAATATCTAAAGTGGAGACAGACTCTTTTGTAGGGTCTGTGATGACAGAACAGAAGAAAATGGCTTCAAGTTTAAAGAGGGTAGATTTAGGTTGGATATAAGAAAAAATTCTATTACAGTGAGGGTGATGAGGTACCGGAAGAGGTAGTGTAGAAATGTGATTGATGTCCTTTCTCTGGAGACTTTCAAGGCGAGGTTGGATAAGGCCCCAGGCAACTTGATCTAGCTGTGCATGTCCCTGTTCACTGCAGGGGTATTGGACTAGATGACCTTTAAAGATCCCTTCTGACTCTAAGGATTCTATGACTCTATGACTGTGTGGTGCTGAGCCCCCTACCAGGCTAAACCATGAAGCAGATAAAAATAGAGATCTCCACTTCCTATAGCAGTTACCAGCATAAGTGGACAATTAATATGAAGATGACCTCTTGGATGTGATTTACAAATTCCAGACTCTTATTGTACTAAGGCTGAGCTTATGTTACAGTAAGAGAACTCTTGATGAGTCAAGACTTGCTACAATTTTTAGGCATATAGTTTTTTATCAGGACCCCAGTTTAAACTGGCAACATAAGTAGAAGGTCCTACAGTCTTAGGGAATGGATTTGGACTCATCTCCCCAACTAGATAGTAGTGTAAAATGATAAAGGAGAGAGAGATCTCATAAATCAAGAAACAGGAGAGAAATTACTCTTCTGACTTTCACCCTAAATTAGGTCTCATAATATCAACAGCAAACTATGCAAAAACAAAACAAAACAAACAAACAAAAAAAGTAGAGGGAACTGAATCATTGAATCACTGAATCATAAAATCAGTAAGTTTGGGAAAGACCACTAAGATCATCTAACTATCAACCCACCATCACCATGTCCATTCAACCAGGTCACTCAGTGACTCATCTGTGTGTTTCTTGAAATCCTCCACAAGCACCTCCCTGGGCAGCCTGTTTCTATATTTCATCACCCATTTGGAGGAGAAATTCTTCCTAATATACAGCCTGAACCTTTCCTGGTCCAACTTAAGGTTATCATCTCTCATCCTATCACTAGTTATCTGGAGAAGAGGCCTACCCTCACCATACTATATCCTCCTTTCTGGTAGCTGTAGAGAGCAATAATGTCTCCCCTAAGCCTTCTGCACACTGAATAATCCCAATTCCCTCTGCCACTCAACGTAACACTTGTGTTCCAGACCTTTTAGCAGCTTCATCGCCCTTCTCTGGACATGCTTCATGGCCTAAGTGTCTTTCTTGTTGTGAGGGACCCAAAAATGAAGTCAGTATTCAAGGTGCCCCCACATTAGTGCTGAGTACAGATCACCTCGCTAATCCTACTCTAGAACTGCTGACTACACTATTTTTGATACAAACAAGAATGCCATTGGACTTCTTGTGCACCTGGTTAAACCACTGACTCATACGTAGCTGGCTGCCAACTAACAGCCCCAGATCCTTCTGCTCCAAGCAGCTTTCCAGCCATTTACCCCAGGTGTGTAGCACTGCATGGGATTGCTGTTATCTGAAGTGCTGGACCCAGCACTTGATCTTGTTAAAACTCATACAGTTGTCCTCAGCACATTGATCCAGCCTGTCCAGATCCTTCTGCAGAGCCTTCCTGTCCTCAGGCAGAACAATGCTTCCTCCCAAACTTACTGAGGGTATACTCAATCTCCTCAGCCAGATTATCAGCGAAGATATTAAACAGGACTGGCTTCAATACTGACCCCTAAGGAGCACCACTAATGATTGGTCACCAGCTGGATTTAACTTCATTCATCTCTACTCTCTGGGCTTTGCCACCCAGTCACCTTTTAGCCAGAGATGAGTACACTTGTCTAATCCATGAGTTGCCAGCTTCTCCAGGAAAATACTGTGGAAAACAGAGTCTGAGTCTTTGCTGACATCTAAGTAGACTACATCCACAGCCTTTCCCTCATTCACTAGGCAAGTCACCTGACTGTAGAAGGAGATCAGGTTGATCAAGCAGCACTTGCCTTTCACAAACTCATGCTGACTAGGCCTGATCACCTGGTTGTCCTGCACATGATCACACTCAAGACAATTCACTCCACAACCTTCCCCAGTACCAAAGTCAGGCTGAAAGGTCTGTAGTTCCTCAGATCCTCCTTCTGACCATTTATGTAGATGGAAATTGCATTAGCAAGTCCCTAGTCATCCGGGACCTTCTAGATTGACCCAGGCTGCTGATAAATGATGGAAAGCAACTTAGAAGTCACTAAATCACTGAAAAGGTCTATGGAGAACTGGACATTGGACACCCATCAAGCAAATTTGATGCACATTCCAAAAAGTTCATATTACTGACGTCCTTTCTCTGTCCTTCATCCAACAGTTCCTTCCCCATACTCTTACACCGTCCCTCAGACACTGAAGAACAGTGGTTTCATTGTACAGCTCCCACCATTGGATAGTGGTGGGACTGATATTTGCCCCTGAAGTCTAGGAAGATCTTTAATAAAACTCTTCAGTTGTAAATATGATTTATTTTTTTTCCCCGAGAATACTGGAGTGCATAAGGATTGAAGCATTTCAAACATACAGGTGGAGTTTAATAACATCCAGGTGAAAATCAGAAATGCAGATGACCACTGGAGTCAACAGGAGTCTTTCTACTGACATTAAGGAGTTTTGCATCAAATCCTGAATGATCTCACAATCATGCAGCTTATCAGAGGCAGAAGAGAAAATGGACACTGCTATCTAAAGGACTTTTTGTAATGAAGTTAAACTGGATGGCGGCATGGGTAAGAACTCATTTGATGGTTTGGCATAGACTCTGGCATTTATTACATGTTTTCAGTGATACTTTTTTGTAAGTGGATTACTGTTCTCACTTCCTTTCCAAATTGGGCATGGCTATTAGAAACTTTTGAAAATTCGGGTCTGAAATTCTTGTTTTAAATGTTAATGTTTGAGCACTGTGACCAGACAGTGCTTTTTGTTGCTCTAGTATGTTTGTTTAGTAAAAATATCAGTCACAGCAATTAGTTTTGATCCACCACTAAGTATTCTCTTAAGTTTATGTCTAAAGTGGCTACCTGGGTTCATTCTCTATTTTTTTTCCTATTTTGGAGTGTTTTAGGTTTTTTTTTAAATTGACCTAGTACTCAGTTAAAAAACAGAGTACCAAAATCCCAGTGGTACTTGTACGCAGCACACTCTCAGGCACACATGAGAAGAGCTAAATTTTATACTGAAAAAGAGTCTTAGCTGTGTATATGTTTGTGTTTGTATTGTATATGTATTATATACAATAAACTTAAATTAATAACAAGTAGTAATAACGTAGATACTGTAAATGCAGATCTTTCAGTGTTCTTAAAACACTGAAAAAGAAATGAAAGTGAAAATAATTTCATCATTCAAAGTGAAAAATATATATATTTTCAGTACTAAGAAAAAAGCCATTTATTTAAAGTCCACGACCCAGTTATCACTTTCAATATTCTAATTCTATTCTTCACAATTTAGCACAATGTAATCAGCCCAACTTCAGCATAGCACAGTAATCAGAAGGCTTAAATATCCAGCTATTGTAAGACTTCACCTTTTATTCTGTTTTTTGAATAAATGTTCCCTAGACTTGAGAAGAGTTTGGACTAGACAGCTGAGATCAGAATTTACCTCTTCTTTCTTTCTTTTCCCCTTTCCTCTTTTTTTCTTTTCTTTCTCTTCCCATTACTTCTTTTCTTTCCTTTTTCTTTTATTTTTTTTTCTTTTTCATTTTTCCTTCTTCTTTCTTGTCAGCCACTAAAAGGGTCTGTTTTCTGAGTTTTTTCAATTATTAGAAAATGGGAATAGTGCCATAAAGGCATTCTCGCTTATTAAAGCCTCTCTTGTGTTTCTTTACCTGATATCTTGCTTTGTGTAATGCCTGCCTAGCAATACTAGCAAATTGTTTCTGAAGAGCTACAGAGAAGAAAAGGCTTTGATCCAATAGAAACACATCAGTGTAATGGCAGCAGATACCTTTCATTTTTCAGTCTTTCAGTGCCCCCCTTCAATTCACAAAACACACACTCAGTGATTAAAAATTCCTGTCGTTTTTGTTTTAGAAGCCGGGAACCTACAACTTTAAAGGGTGGTAAAGTAAATCTTCTGCTGGAGTGATCAAGGAATTATGCTATTGTCCTGTCTTTATATTTTCCACAATGCATAAAGCATCACTGTCCTTAATTGTTCTTTCATCTCACCCATTGACTTGAAATCAGCATTGCTCTCCAGGAGTAGTATTAGCTTGAGAACTGGTAAAGAAAAGCAAAGAGGCTTAGCATACCTCAGCACTGCAGATTAAGTGCCTCTTCAAAGATGTCACCCCAGATGTGGCAAGCTACATTCCTACTTTCCCCTGGCAACAGCTGTGGAGCCACATCAGTGCTACTGCCTTATGTTCCTGAACATTATGAGAAGGAATAAAAGCTGCCTTTTTAATGACTTGAGTTTGTGTTGGAGGCATAATTTTCTGTTTACATTACAAAAGGGCAAGCCTTGTTGTGTTTTCACTGCTGACAGATAAAGATGAGTTGATATCCCATCAGCAGTGCTTTCTTTTTGGGCTATTTCAAACTACTCTGTCAATTGCTTTGGTTCATCTTTCCTCTTATAGACTGCAATCTCTCTTTCACCAAGCTGTAACAACAAGTAACAGCCTGAAATTTATTTAATTTCCAAACTGCTTTTTGATTTCTAATTAAAAGTGGTTAGCTTTGTGAGTTACTGTGAAGTGGCCTGATTGTGACTCAGTTAAAGATGCAAGAAAAGGTGGATTTCAGGAATGAAAGTGAGCTTATTTTGAGCTACCATTGCCCATAAAAGATCAAACAGTGAAAACTGCACAGCTGTTTTAGGCAAGGTCCCTTTTTCTTTGCATATGCCTCAGAAAAGCCAAGCTGGCCTTGAAATGTGACTATGTGAAGTGAAAGTTTCTTTAGCCCATCGGAGACCTCTCAGTCATCTTTCTTACACTCAGAAGAAATTATGACCCAGGAAAATATATACTGAATGATACAAAAAATGAAAATCAAGGAAAATGAAAAATGAGTAAATACTCCAATGCTTACTCTATCTTACGGCTTTTGAATCTCTATAATTCACCTGTATTTTAGAACTGTGTGTATGTTTGACTCTGGCTTTTACTGTCGCTTGATTCTAGCTTTTACAGTCTTTTGTGGGTTTTTTGTGGTTTGTTTTTTTGTTGTTGTTGTTTGTTTTGTTTGTTTTGTTTTGTTTTGTTTTTGTAAAGGGGAGACTTCAAGTAATGCAATTTATTTTATGTCTGTGTGAGCCTTTCATTTCAGAATCTCTAATTCAAACTGTATTACATGTCACATTTTCCCCTAAGCTATCCCCTTCCCACTTCATGTATTGTAGTGTGTTACCAGATCTTGGCTTCCTAGCTCTTTAGTGTCCCATTTACTCTGCCTGAATTTCCTGGACCTAGAACAACTGCAAAAAGCCAGCATGTTTCAAACATGCTTTATGGTTAGAACAGTCCTGATGGTTTCCTGCTTCTCCCAGACTTCTTCCTCTAAGACACACTGATATTAGACAGCCTCTTTGATCTGTCTGAGGGGTTCTACAAATCTCGAGATGCATTGTTGTCTGGCCTGTCTAAGACTATAGGTTGCATACTTCTGTAGCAAACAATCCAATGTTTTGTAGCTTTTCTATTACTTAGAATCTTGTTAGTGGGTGTATAAGTGGTAAAAATATACCCAGAGCATAAACTGATAACCTTCATGTAGTTACTTGATTGAGTTGTAATCTAGCTCACAAATTTATCACACTGAACAGTCACTTGTGAATTCATGTCAGTCATCGTGAAAAGGAGAAATTAATTGCAGAAACACCTGATGCAGTCCTCTTGGAGATTAATATTTCTGAGTCTATAAAATACAAGGGAGTACCTTCCTTGTACTTGGCACACAGTGTCATGAGGATGGTGCAAATAGGTCTATTTAGTCTACCTACTAATAGCTTACAGTTTTAAATATGCAATCTATTTTTAATCTTCAAAACATCATTTTTACATGTGGCAGTTTGATGTTTCTAAATGAATCCAGTTTATCAGCGAATGGTTAATAATTAATTATTTTAGGTGTATTTTACACACCTATTTTAAGGTTCACCTTGATGACTGAGCTACAAAAAAACCCAATTCTTATTAGGGTGTCTCTGTTACTCAGAATTGATTTGTACTGTAGCTAATGAACAAAATGCAATTTTGTTTACAGAACTTGTCCTCTATCTGTAGGTCACTCCTATGAATATCCTGGATATTAAATGACATCAATTCTACCTACTTATTTAAGACGTGGGATAAACTACAGAAATTTAGTATTAAAGTAACAGTTTAGGACAGCCAGCCTGAGCTTATTCCCCACAGGACATTTGCTGCTTGCTCTGCTGAAGGGAAGTAGACCTCAAAGGAGCAGTTTCTCACACTGCTCACAGACATCAAATCTCCTTGTTACATATGTTCATATAAATATGAACAGTCAGGTTAATGAGTTTACTTTCCATATGGACGTGAATGAATAAAGGAGAAAAAAATCAGATCTGAGAAAGAAGACAACAGGAAGGGAGAGAAAGTAGCATGAAGAAAATGCATGGAAGGGGCAGAACTTATCATGTTGCTACACGAAGAGAAAAAAAGAAATGAGTGAAGTACACAGTGCATTTCCCTATTAACTGCTGCAAGAAACATTACCACAAGCATGATGTGACTAGGTGGCCCATGCTGCCCACAGCAGAAAATGATTAATGTTCTCAAGTGCTTTTCATTTTTCAAAAAAAACAATCATTTGATGAGCTATGTATTAACTATTGATTGGAAAATTCTTGATTTCTCTTAATTTACTCTATAAACAGATCTTATTTTTCTACTTATACAATGAGAGCAAAATTCTCTTCTGTGATCATCCATATGTACATTGGTACTCCAAAAGTAATGCCTCCTATTTATTTCAATTGAAACTACAACAGACATAATAAGCACAATGACACTATTTAATAGAGGAAATTCTAAGCTATTAAATATTGTTTTTTAACATAGTCATCACCAGTAGCTAGGAATTTTCATGAGGCACCTGTAAAAATTTGCACCATTGCAGGTGATCCACTGTCACTGTCATCACAGCTGAAATGCATCACTTACTGCTTTACTGTGCTCACATCCACTGCTTGGTCTCCAGAAATGTTCAGAAAGTGTAAATCAATGTGTGAATGTGTCAGTGCCATTTTCTCCACATGGAGGAATTCAGTGCCACACCTTTGCTTCATATACACTTCCACATCAGACACCATTTTGTCAGACTGCCCCTCTGCTGCCATCTGTTGCGCAGCAATAAAATGTAATGGAATATTGGTGGGGAGGTTCAGCCACTACTGTCATACCACCTCTGGTGTTGTGGGCCAACGTAATAAAACAGGAGGCATTACTTTCAGAGCAGCCCTCATATCTGCTACTACTACAGATTCTAAAGAACCTAAATGAAATTTCTGAGGAAGAAAATGACCTTATTCGTAACAGTGAAAATTTCCATAGTCATATGTCAATTTAATCTTAGCATGCAAAAAGTTTTCTGTACTCCTGTTGTCTCTAGCATAACCACACAGGAAAGGCATACACAGAGCCATCATAACTAATATAGGAAGATTATTTGAAAGGAAACTGATCTTCTAGGCAAATTCACACACATTTTTTGTTTCTGATATAATATAGAATATACATCTCACCTGGATGTACATACAGTAGATTACAAAGTTCCTGGTCTTTTTGACCTAGGACTTTTCAAGTGCAGATGCAAACAATAACTGTGTTTGTGAATGACTTATTTTTTTATGAGGAAATAGTAATTGTTCTTGCAACTGCAACATAAAATAAAAGCTCTAACACCTAGATGCAAAAGGATTAATAATGGACAGAGTAACAAGCCAGAAGACTATGAATTCTCTTTTTTTTATACATTCAAGCCAGACCTCTCATTTTATTTTGGCTACTTCTAAATAGACTGATCTGCAAACATGCACATTTTGTCTGAAAGTTGTGCTTTGCACTCACAAAAATCTTTTCTTTTTTTTTTAAATCCTTCATTCAGCTATAGACACAAAGCCAACAATGTTTATACTTTCCTGTGACAGGCAGTCACAACTCAGACTAGTCAGTGTTAACAGATCTCATGTAATTCATTTGCAGGCACCACAGAGTAAGTCTACAACTTGGCTGTAATTTTTGACTTGAAAGCAGAATCTAGATCTCAAACTAGCAGAAACTGTACACCTACAAGGGATACAAAATCTACTGGATCTGTTACCAAAATGTACAGTCGATAAAAATGTTTAAAAGATTTCTGGAAAAGGAAGAAAAAAATTAAAGCACTTTTCCGCACCATTGAGATATTTGCCTGAACTTGTGTCAAAGAATGGCTAAGCCCAGTCATAGATAGAGCAGATTATGAACAGGTGCAAAACCACTGTTAGGGAAAATCATCAGTCCAGTAAAGAAAATGTTAATTCTGAAAAATAAACGATCACATAAAGGATCAACCTACACGTGAAATTAAGACAAAAAGTCTATAGTAACATACCCAGAAGTGCTCTGAAGGTGCAGGGAAAATAATAATAATAATAATAATAATAATAATAATAATAATAATAATAATAATAATAATAATAATAATAAAGGCTACCCCTTTGCTTTTCATTCATCATGTGTTTGGTGCTCTAGTAGATGAAGTACAGCATTTCCTTCCCCTTAACCCACCCTACCCCCATCATCTTTTTAAAGGTCATGTCTTTAAAATAAGTTAATGCAAAAGCTCAGTCACAAGCAAAGCTTGATAACATTACTTCTTCATAGAATTCCTAGCAATAGAAAATTAGGTACACTGGAAGTTTTTATCTATATAAAGCTACTACGTGCTTTCTTACCTGACATTAACATGGACCACAATAGTAGCTAATAATTTTCCTTAGCAATTCCCATCTTGGAGATAAAAACAAAGCAAACATGCCTATTGAGGATCAGTCAACAAGCATGCATTTGGTTGCTTTTGTTGCCATCCTTGAGACAATTCAGACTATGCCTATGATCTAGAACAGAACAGGAAAAACAGAATGGGAGACTGGTGAGGGGGTAGAAGTGTGGAGACAAGAAACTGAATAGAGAAAAAAGGGAAAGCAAGAGAATGACAAGTAGTGCAAGATAAAATGAATGAGGGGATCCAAGAGAGAGGTGTTCTCAGAAATTCTTGATTCATTTTAAGACTTCTTTTCTGTTTATTACTATATTTTATATCTACACTAAGGACTCCTCCCATCATACTGGATGAGAGCAATTCCCAGATGAATAGAGTTGGAAGGAGAAAAAATAAAAGAGATATAGAAGTACAGAGAGTAGGAAGAAAGAAACAAAAGAAAATGATAATATCATAACAGAAAAGTCAGAGAAACAATAAGAATAGTAGGGATCTATATGTATGTTCAGGACTTGCTGGGCAGAAATACAGTGAAGGAGCAATGGAGTTCTCATGCAGTGAGTCTGAGAGATCTCAGCCACCTCTTAGATCTGCAGCACTGCTGAAAGTCAAATTTTAAGTGCACATGCGCAGTCAGAGAACTCCAGAACATTCTATTACCATAGCAGATAATTTGCATGAATTAGTGTCCAAACATTCAATATGCAGATGTCCAAAAGTACCCAAACAGTATGGCAAGTAACCAAACTTTTCTTTAATTAACGATTCCAATTTTTATTTTATTTTATTTTATTTTATTTTTTACTTTTTTTATTTTTATTTTTATTTTTCTGAAAAAGAGATTCTCTGGAAATTTGGATGCCTGGTGGACTAAGGAATTGTGCAGAAACTGTAAGAATGAGCAGTAAATTGAAAGATGAAGAATGAGTAGAGATATATAATCTTCTGGAAATCAGGAACTCTTCACAATGAATGGTAGCAATTACACTGATCAAAAGAGGAAAGGGTAGAGCAGAAGAATCAGCATTAATGTCTGTATTATCTAAAAACCTACAGGTAAACCACTGACACTTGTCTGAAAGATCAGAGAAAAAAGACAGGTAAAACAGGAATTTAAAGGGAGAATGCTGGAAAACCACAGTATTTCCCAATTGCATCCAATTCCTTCTGGCTTATAAGACCTATTCCTTGTCAAATACAACTTTATTGATTTTTTGCAAATAGATCATTGCCTAAGTCCAATTTTGCAAACAACCATGCTGAGTGTAATGGAATTGTTGAATTCTCAGAAGGTGTAAAACCAGCAGAGACAACTCTACAGCAACCCTTTTCACTCTGTTCTCTAAAGATCTGTGGGGTGAGAACTGATAAGGTCAGAGTATGTTGCCTGCCAGCAATCTGAAAATACAGTCTGGCTCAAAGTTTAAGAGCTCTAGTTGGCGATGGTGTACCACGGAAGAAAAGTCAAGAGAGGAAGGAAATGTTCCAAGAGCCAACTATATCTTTGACTCACCAGTTATCCCACTACTTGTCTGGCACAGATGAGAGTTTAGCCTGGTGAGAAACTAGTGTTTGCATTTCTCCTTTAAAGATGTGGTCTGAAAGCACTTTATGAGCCATGTTTATTAGTGTTCATATTTGTGTGGGTCTGTTGAGTTTTAATCAATGAGCTTTGTTTCAGAAGACTTTAATTTTGCTCTCATTAAGTATATGTGAGTTTAGTGTGTGTGCAGGCGCATATACTTACCCCTGCCAGCATTCAGAAAACTGCATGCCCCAAGTTAACATGCTGTACAGTACCACAAAATCTCATGAAAAATTTTTATCACAAAGAATAAGTTTGTCCAATGAATCAGAACAGAAGCATTTCTAATTCTTAAATTACCTCCACTGTCTACACACAGTCACTTACCGTGTGTGCTTTTCATATTATTTTTGTAAAGTATAATTCTACCACTTAACAAATCTAGATTTCTGTAGATAGTCCTCAGTAAAATCTCTATCCATTTTTTTTCTGGCATTAAAATATCTGAAAAACATATTTAGAGCTGAGACATATTAGCATAAATCTTAAATGTTGTCCTCATGCAATGGCTTGGTCTCAGGGGATGATAGCAATCGATGTGGAATTTTTAGGTAATCCTGTATTACAGGAGAAATACAAAAGTAAATACAACAAATCAGATGTTAAGTAAGATTTTAAATGTTTATCTTGATTGAATTGAAATTACCCCTCAGTTGCAACTTATCCCACCACAACTTAAGTAACCTATTTTACTGCAAATGAGAAAAGGTCTCTGGCAAGTCTTCTGTCCTTTCTTTCTTCATTACTACTTCTAACCTTTAGTCCTTTCATTCCTACTTTGGGCTACAAGGGTATAAAACCTGTAATTAACAACTTCTTTATTGCCTCCGCAATAGTAATTGCCATGTATAGCCTTGAGGTACTAAGAATAAAAAATCATTTTCCTTCCCCTGCCCCTTGTATTTAACCAGCACTCTGTAGTTACTATAAGGATCTTGCCAAAACTTGGCCTTTCCCAAGAGCCTTGTGATATGCATGCAGCAATCAATACTTATGCTGTAATATTTCCCCTTCTTGTCCTTTTTGAGCAGTCCTAAAAAATAAAATTAAAAAAAAAAAAAAAGAAAAAAAAGAAAATAAAAAGAAAATTAAAAAAGAAAAAGAAAAAAAAAAGAAAAGCAGGCCAGGAAGAGATTAGATTATCAATTATCACGTAACTGTCTGCAACTTCAAAGGGCTGCAGAGCAAGGGAAACCATAGTTTATCAGGACTGTAAGCATCCTGCAATTATCTCTCATGTCACACAGATGTAGAGCAGTAGTTGGGGGAATAGCTTGGGTCTGTGGTGAGGGACAGGGCTGGTGGAAAAATATAAAGGCAGTATTTTCTTTGTAACACGAATCATTAGTTTTGGGTCAGATACCGATAACAAGTAGGATCTTGAATGTGTTAACTACAAGCAGCTCAATCCAATATACTCATGTATCTAGGCAGTGTAAGCATTTTATCAATAAGCAGACATGGGACAATTTCTTCTTCCCTGAAACTCCAGTTTTTACAAAGGTCAATAGATTGTTAATAATGCGTGAATGATGTACTGACAGTCATCATAAAACTGCAAAATGTTTGTCCTCAGTTAGTCCCACAAGTATTAAGCCTATGGGTTTGCACAGGAAAACAGCTTTGTAAGTAAAGTAAAACACTGAAGTTTGGAAGTAAAACTCCAAACTTATGATATCACTTCCTGATGCAACATGGTATTCTTGTTTGGTCTTATTTTCCAGTGGGATCCATGAGACTCTCGTTTGACCTGTGATATGTCAAGGCCAGGAACAATGGAAAATAAATGTAATGTTTATTAATACATAGAAAAACCCTCTGGCTATACAGAGCACCAAATAAAAACAATAAAAGTAGCATGCAGTCACAAGTCTGGTTAATGTGTAACTTTCTGTGTCAGGATATGATATACTGAATGAAAATAAGTTCATAAAGGACTTTTACTTAGTTATGTTCCACCTCACTAGCCCTTTATTCCGCACAATATACATGCCAAATATTTGCCCTTGAACATGACCACACAAGGGCAAGAAAAATATAATTATCAAAGCCAAATAATTTCATTTGGTATAAACAGTCCATAATATGTGCAACAAAGTTAAGAAAGTGTAATAATAATGCATCTAACTTGTAAAGCACACAAGTATCTCAGTGCAGCAATGGAGTCATCATCACGAATTAAATTTACAGAGTAACTTAATCATGGACAGATGGTAACAGTCTCAACCTCCAAAAATGTTAAAGAGTTGAAGAATAACACAAGAAGACCCAACTGGGCTTACATAGAACAAATAATGTTAAAAGCGTAATTTTATTTCTACTTTCTTTCTTCTCAATTGCTTGTCTATGATACAGAATTCAATTATTCATTGCAATTGACATCTCCATGGGTTTTCTTATGATGCAAGAGTCAAATATCTTCCTATGGTTTCCCAATGCTTTTAGCCAAGAAAACTGTGATGGTGGAAAATCTTATATTTTGATGGAGCCAGGAAGATTAAGAAATTATAAACAGTGAGATGAGTGGAATATCTGAAATACATTAACCTTTCTATTTCCAATAATTGTAAGAAATAGTCCATGTATTAGGGCTAATATCATTTTACATAAAAATTCCTCAGGAGCATATCTGACCTCTCACAGGTATCTAGAAAGAAAAAAACAAAATCATTCACAGAGTATATTTTATTTCTATCTCCAACTGGCTGTTAACTCTTCAGTGTAGAAGTCTTTCAGATTCATGATGGCCCTCTAAGGAACTGCTCAGGCCTAAGACACAATACTTCAAATAAATAGAAAAGTACAGATACCATGTCCCACTGCTTCTGAAGTTATCTGGTATTTACACCATTGGGGGTCTCTGATGGCCTACTGGAATACTAAGAGGTTCAAAGGTTGAAAAGGTTCCAAACATGGAATCAAATTTGGGTGTGTTTTTTTGTTTGGTTGGTTGGTTGGTTGTTGTTTGTTTGTTTTTTGGTTTGGGGGGTTGGGTTTTTTTTTTGTGAACAGTTTTGTGGCTCTTCATTTCACAGCTATCATTTGCCGTCTACTGTTTTTGGAACTACTATTCTCCAAATAAAGAGGTTGAGCTGAATAATTCACTTGTTCCTCATACAATTATAAGGTTAAATCTCAACCTGATATATATTCAGAGTTTATTTTCCCAGGTTCATTTACATTTGCCCTTGTCTCAATAAAGTACTGGCAAAACAGGATACCCCAATTTTGACCAATGCACAGTTATGACCTTGAACAGAATAATGTTTGGTGCAAAGTATTGTAAATGGATTTGACCTTTTTAGTTTGCTTGCTTTTCTTTAGCCCCCATGTACACAGATGAGAACATACAAGATGTTTCTACAAAGAAACTCTCTCTCCTGTTTGAAAATGTATTTTTTCATCATTTGAATTGGTTGTAACCTGGGATTGATATCTTTCTCTGGTAGCTGAAAAAGAAAGCCGTTTCCAATATATTATGTATTTAAAACCAATACACAGCAAAATGCATTCCTTAGTCAAAGCTAGCTTTTAATTAGGTAGTTACACTATTTTTATATTAATACATCTTCAGACATACTAAGAGTTAGAAGATATATGCCATATTTGTATGACATTGCACTTAAACTTCAGTGATGTCGTTGCACCAGATGATACTGTTACTGGGTAGGAGAAGCAAGTGTTTCTATACAGTTAAACCTGCTTAGGAATTAATTTGAGCATATTATTTCTAGACTAAATCTGAAGCTTGCCAGTGTCCTTTTGCCATCATTAACACCAAACATACCATTATTTCTTGTGTATTTCAGATGAGAATGGTGAAAGATATCTCTTTAAAATGTTGTGGTAAATTTTGCCTGCTGTAGAAATGCAGTTTTTTATTAATTGGGCTTTACCTTTTTCTCCATTTTGCTGAAATAAAGTCCCTTCTAGAAAAAGCACACATGCACGATTAAAATAAAATAAAGTATTTCCCAAGTTCCCCATTTCAGACACTAAAAGAAATGGGTGTTGTTCTCTGTCATATGCAACTGACTATTCTGAGTGTGCTTCTTTCCCTACTTTTCCTCGCAATGTGGTTAAAGAAGTTGGAATATCATGCAGTCTCTGGTTGAGGCCTGCTGGCTTTATGAGATGAGCAGGACCTCTGCAACCATCTAAGTAGTCTTTAATTCAAAGTCAGAAGTACACTTCTGAAGCAAACCTGCCCATCAGTGCCATGTATTTCACTCTCAGAGACCTAACTTTTGGATGGAGAACTTGCTTTTGGATGAAACTGTACCAGAAAATGCACTTGCACCACAAGAGTTCATAGCAGCTTTTCAGAGCTATTCAAAACAAAACCTCCCCAGAATACACATGGTGTGGATGTTGGATACATGGCATCAACTGTATGAATCCAGCTACTCCACTGTGTTGCATCACTTGCTAACATATCTGCAGGTGTACTCCTTCTCCCAGTTTCCTGACACACAGATGGTAGGAGCATGAGGAACTATATTGTGGAACTAGGCTGGTTCATGTTGCACAGTTTGCACTGCATGTGCTGGTCTGTGCACAGGGGCAATTAAATACAACATTTGACATAAACAGCATCCCTGTGGAACAAGGACACCTTGATAGCTGAACTGTTATTTATGTAAGTAGAGGGTTATATAAATCAGCACTATAAAGCTTTGGGGGTAAAAACCGTTTGTTTGTCAAGCTTCTGTATATTGTCTAGCTGAGGGAGGCCCTGATCCATGACCTAGCCTCTAGGCACAACCAAAATGCAATAAAAAGATTTTGCGTGGCCACCAGGCAAACAGATGAGAAAGAAAGCTACTGCCCTGAAGTGCTTACCTTTCCTGGTAGTAAGGGAATGGTTTTCTCACATATAAACAGACAGCTTAGATTTGTTTAGATATCAGGAAACAGAGTATCCAAGTTCACACATTGGCCTTCATTTAAGAAATTGCATGATCTGAAGTCTTGGCAATGAAATGATCATTTAGCTAGAAGTTTGCTGAAGTCAAAAATATAAGCCAGAAACAAGCCAAGTTTTTTTAATATTCTTGTCAAATAGTACAACATAAGATTTAAAATACAAATAAATCAGAAACGCTGATAGAAGCAGCTCATTATAGAGAATGTCTGAAGCTATATCAATTTACATCAAGGAAGAACTTTTATGAGGAACATACTCTTAAGTATGTGTCTTTGTACCTGCCTTCCCACCAGGCCCTACACACCCTGACTGGATCTTGCAAATGCAGGTTTCGCATATGCGATAGTCATGAATGTGCTCATTGGAGTTTGTATCCTCATATATCAGCATATGATTATCTAGTTCCTCTAGTTGTTTATATATGGTATTTGCCCTATCAAACCCTTATTTTTTTGACCTTGCTATCTTTCACTGTGAGGATTCCTAGGGGAGCTGGCTCTTGACTTCTTAGCAACACAAGTAAAAGAGGGGCTCTGTCGTCAGGAGAATAAACATGCAGGACTCCAATCATAGGAAAGGGTAGATCGTGGATGTGACAGATCTGAGATGCAGAGCTACCAGAGAAAATGCTCTGGGAATTAGTCAATGAGATAATTTCCAGTTTAGTGGCACAGCTGAGGGCACACACTGACTAAAGGAATTTCTTAAAACAGTTTCATGACCAAAGACAGCATTTTAGGAAACTGCTTCTTCAGGCAGGACAGCCATTTGCGTTAGACTTTAGCCTATAACTGGGTAGGTGGATTTAAAATTGGATAGATGGGAGTTCACTGGTGTGAATAGGGCAGAGTTTATTTGTTTTGGAAAAGAAAAGTTTCTCATTTCTCAAAGCCTGATCAGAAACACAGCTCATATGAATTTATCCCTTTTGTTTGATTGTTTGCTTGTTTGTTTGTTTTTGTACCGCTGAGCGTAAGAAATAACAATTTGTGAAAAGATATCAGACACTTCAGTGAAACACTTACAGAAGTGGACCCTGACCACATCTGATATTTGCATTATAAATGTTGTCCATGGCAATGGCTCTGACCAATGACTCAGTAAGGTGAGAACACGCATGCTTTTACCCTGCTTCCACCTTAAAGGCCAAACACAAACAGCCCAACAGTGGGATAGGCAAAAGGATCTAGTCTGTCTTCTGCTGTATTCCTTATGGTGGTTCAATGCATATGAGATTAACAAAAACTACTAATTTTACAATGTGAATTTTTGGGTTTCTGACATGCGACAAATAATTGTTCGTAATGTAAGCATTGCAAAACTTTTAATTTTATTTTTTTCAGAATTAATTTAGTCAGAAGCATTTATGCAAATATCACTGCACTCTGCATACTTTGTATAAAGTTCTGTACATTAAAGAATGTAGCAACAAACATCATAATTCTTACAGCACTGAGCACAGTAGGCATAGAGAAAAAAAGGAAATAATGCTTATGAGTTGGAAATGCTATCTTGCAGCAGACTGGTATATTTACACCTGTTCACTAAAATGTCACATTTACATATATCTATTTTTTAATTATATGTGGGCACTGTAGTACTCAGACTTGTTTACACTGAGTGGATCCAGACTAGTGACTGCTGTTTTTAAATATAAATGTTGGAATAAATCAAATATATACCATGCGACTATGCAATTGGGAGAGTGATAATGTTTTTAATAATTCATTGTTTCCCAAAAATCATAATTTTTTTAATGTGCATGAAATGTAAAGAATTTTCTCATTCAGATCAAGGTCTTGCTACAACCTTGGTTCCATGGACATCTGCTGGAAAAAGCCCACTGATGTTATTAGGACTGGAGGATCACATGCCAAAAATCAGAACTTAAGGCAGTGCTCTCCTCTGTGTGCTCCTTTATGAATCATAGAATCATAGAATTACCCAGGTTGGAAAAGACCTTGAAGATCATTAAGTCCAACAACAGCCTAACCATAGTACCCAAACTCTAACAACCCTCTGCTAAATCATATCTCTGAGCACCACATCCAAACAGCTCTTAAACACATCCAGGGATGGCGATTCAACCACCCCCCTGGGAAGTACGGAAATGTTGTATTTCTGTTCAGAGTTGAAAAGATGTGTAAGAGAAAAAGAATATAGAAATCATAGTAATGTAAAATAAAAATTCTAGCTACAAGAAGAGATAATTTACATATTTCACATTTGTTACTTGTCAGTTGTACTTATATTCAGATTTTGCTTATGATATTTATTGTTGCACAGGACAGGAGACTCTTTTTTGGGGCAGAGAGGAGATGCAGTGGGGAGGGTAATTTTAATCTAGGCCCTCAACATATGTTAGATGATAATTTCACTGTTCCAAACAGATTCTAGCCTGGTGTTTTATGAGCTAAAACTACTCTTACTGATTTGCCCATTCAGCTACCGTCATATTGTAGCTGCAAGGAAAGTGAGAATGCATCTCTGAAAGTATTTTATACTTGTTGAAAGCATTATAAGTAGTGCATTCAGATTAGCACTTTTATATTTTTAAAAGCTGCTGTTAATCTTTATTTAGGATAATAATGATACCTACACATATTTAAAAGTTGAAGCCCAACTCATTAGTTCATAGGAAACACTGAAGTCAGTATAAGGGTTATTTTCATTCCAGGCCGTGTTGGTGTGAACATTATCAATTGATCTAGAATTCAAGTGACCTGTCTGGAATGCTTGACAAACAAATTTTTCTCATGAATTATACATATTACTGAAAACCATACTTAATGGGAGACTGGGAAGAGGGCAGGTATTTCCATCACCCAGGGGTGAAAGCCCTGCAAATTAACAACAAGACGGTTCATTGAAGCAGGTAATGGATTGGTCTGTGAAAACAAGAAATCTTTGTGGGAACGACTATGATTATTTATACAGTGTGTTTTCTAATTATTACTAGTATGAACATTATTTTAACTGCTTTTAAGAACCTTGAAAATGTTGTGACTTGTCAACAGCGCTGTGAAACATTGCAATATAGAAGCAGTATAAGCTGTATGCATTATCCATTAGAAAACTTTTCTTTTGATCACAAAATCAAAATATAAGGACCATATTTATTTTTACGTAATGAGTGTGTGTCTGGCTCAAAAAGGATAACAAAAGGATGAAGAGAAGCTTTAAAAAATAGTACATATGACAGTGTAGTGATACTGGAGATGGACCTAGCAAACATGATGCAGTGCATATATGATGCTCTGACTAGAGATAATGAATAGCAAAGGGCTAATCCTGCTATGAGCAGTTCTGTATTCAAATTCCATGCTAATGCTTACACATTCACAAGCCAAGAGAAATCAGTGTCATTTTGATAGAATCTGAAAACTATGCCTTCCAAAGAGCTACATAGAACAAAATATATCTGTATATACATTTTATACAAGCCCATGTCTGCTACTATGGATTTTTTTCCATTGTACCTGTTGACATACATAAGTATCCAGACCTAAGTGATAATTTTGGCATGTTTGTTTTGTGAAATTCTTCTACTTCTTTATTTGTCACTGTTCCTTACAGAAATCAAATCCATGCTTCTTTTCCTTTTTCATTTATTGCTTTCAGCTGTTCCAGGAGACTTTAAGATTTGCACTGTGGTTCACTGAATCCTTTACTGTCAGTATCACCAGACTTCCGATACTAGACACTAGAAAACTAGCTTTAAAATTGACAAGCACTATAGAATTTTCTTCACTGGACATACTTTCAGTCATGATTCTTTTCCTACATGTGTATTATTTTTTAGAACTGAAATTTTAGGATTTGATGGATCTATCTAAGTATCTGCTCTATCTTTCTGCCTAATAGTGGCTTTCAGCTTTAACCTAGGCATTTTTCCATTCAAATTCTATATCTTCCAGTTGCTCTCCTGGATGTGTCTTTAAAACCATCTGGAGTGACATTCTTCTAATGTGTCCACCTGTGAACTAGTCCTCTAGGAAGGAAATAGTAAATCCTTATCAGGTGTTAAAAAACATACAAACAAACAACAACAACAAAAAAATACCAACAACAACAACGGAAGAACACCTATCTTTAAAACTTGTCAGATGAATTACATGCTATTTGCATGTATTTACATCCACCTGTTAAATTTGAAGGAAGTTTGGATGATGTGCTCAGCAGCAGACGTCCATGCATGAGACACCCAAAGCTAAGTAAAGGGACTCTCACTTTCATCTTTGATTTAAGGCCACGGAGTGAGGGAAAATTCATGGACTGCTTCAGTGACTTAGTATCTCAGCAGAAGAAAATTTGCATCCAATTTCTAACCTGAATATGACTAAATCTTTTCTTCAGTTGTCATTTTTCTTGATATTGTGCTTCTTTCTTACTCTGTTATCAAATGATTATTTCTGTAACTGACATCGTCCAAGACCACCTGCTAGTATCATTAATTTTATCCTATTAAAAGAAAAGCTAGTTTTTGTGAAAAAAAAAATGGTAGCCAGGGACTGGTTGCTCCTATCAGAGAAACTATTTACTGGGAAATGTTTCAAAATGTTTCATTATACAAAGCAGGTTAAGTTGTGTATAGATGCTACCTAGAAGTCCTGAAGTGAATGGGATGATAAGCTTGTGAAGGTATTGCAGGAATTACAATCTCAGTCACTGAAAATTACACTTTTCTGGAAATAAGTACAGTCATAGAAATGTTCTGACAAGTACAATGAGGTGAGATGAAACACCCACACATTTTCAATGAAAATATTATTACTGGAGGTAGTCTTTTAACTATGAGCTTCTACATTAACTATTGTAAACTACTGTGTCATACCGATGTAGTTAGCAATCATATTATTTACATAAGCTAACTTACTTCCAAAACTATTTTAAAAGCCATGAGATTTCCACCTGCTTTGTACAGTGTTCTACTGAAAATTTTCCTAGAAGAGGTAATTTTTCAAACACCATTTATTCTAAGAATCTCATATAAAAATTCTTACTAGCTTAGAAATTTCTCACTTCTGACCTAATGTGCATATTGAAAACATCACGTTCATTTTGTCAAAGGTCTTTTTATCAGTTGTTGCATAGGCAGCCAAGGTTCCTGCATGCCACTAGCTTTATAGATAATATTCAATATTTTCATTGTAATTCTCTGGCTGTAGTCATTCATTTGTGATGCTTACTTGGTCTGGACTAGTAATCTTGCATATCATATCCTACAGCTGTCTGCTAGAATTTGTGCCAGAAGTTGAAATTTCCAATTAATTAGCAAAAAGGATCGAGCTTCCTGAAGGCTTTGAGAACCCTGCCCCAAATCTTATCTCACCATTCCCACTTTCTTGATTGTTCTGAATTATTTATATTATTCCATTGACCATGTAAGTTTAAATTCAGTTTTCATCCTTCATACTCATTCCATGACAGCTTCTAATTCAGTTTGTCACAACCAGAGTTTTTACCCCATGTAGTTCATTTTCTGTTCTCTGGGAAATACAGTAGCAAAAGCTCGCTAACATTCCTTCTGTACATAAGCACAATTGCATTAATGTTTCATCAAAATTATCAGTGCTCTGTGTAAATACCATAACATATTTCTTGTCAGCATCCACATCACAGACATTTTACTAAGTACCCTAATGTGCTTTGAGTCAAAGAAACATACACTTCGTAGTCAGTTCTATAAGAAATGATTTGCACATACAACCAACCCGGTTTCTGTAACTGATTAGACAATTCAGTTCCTCTTTTCAGGCATACCAGCTCAATCAGCAGGAATCCATAAGTATGCCACTGGAAATCTAATCTCTCTTCATCTAGTGCACTTAAGTGTCATGGCAAAGCATTTCGCCCCACTGCATGTTTCTGAATGCTGCAGGTTTATTTCTTTATGCAAAAACTGTTCCTAGAAGACAGTGGTCAGTTTGAAAAACCCACTGCTAGTTTTTCTGTCTATAATTTCTGAACGATTGTTCATGTCTTCCAAGAAAAGCTACATCCCATTTTAAAAAGGCCTAGAGTAAGCAAAAAATCCAGTCTAGTTTCCATATAATTGGAAGAACTATTTCTGTATTTCTGATTTCATCCCCAGAAAAATGGTAAAATACTGGTGGGGAGGGCAGGGAAATAAAGTTTGAAAGGTAAGACTGTACTGCCAGCAGCTAACCAAATCAGGTATCCACATCTAGGATTACCACAGGTCAAGCGAATCCTACAGACAGTAGAGAAACCATCTTGAAATGGTTGTGAAACAGTAGAAAAAGGCCATCCAAGAAATATGAACCTTCCTGACCTCCTTACTGTCTAATTTTGCCCCTAGTGAACACTTGGAAGAGAAGGATACAGTAGATTAAGGGTACTATTTTCATGCACATTGAGACAAATGAAAGGGCAGAAAGTCTCTTTGTGTCATGCTTCTCCCTGAAATTTGGTCAGTCTTCCTTTTTCTTACTACTTTTACTTCTTTCTCATTTCCAAGCCATGACATGGTCCAATTTAAATGTTAGAAAGAGTATGAAACATGCTCTGCTTAAGTTTACTATGTCATATGCAAATTATTCATCATTAGTTCAACCCTACTGTGTTTGTACACTGACAAAAAATGATGGATTTTCAGAAGTACTTTCAGGGAGATACACTAAGATAAGCTGAAATCATAACTGAAGGACTTAAGAGTATGATAGCTGAAAAACTTAACATAAGCCAGCAGTTTTCATTTGCAGCCTGGAAGGCCAACTCTAACCCAAGCTACATCAAAAAAGAGTTATTCAGCAGGATGAGGAAGGTCCCTCTAATCTCTGTCCTCGTGAGGCCCCACCTGGAGTACTGTGTCCAGGTCTGGGGCCCCCAGCCCAGGAAAGAGATGGAGGTTTTGGGGCGTGTCCAGAGGAGGGCTTCAAGGATGATCAGAGTTTGTAGCACCTCCGCTATGAAGACAGGCTAGTTCAAACTAGATAAGGGAAGGATCTGTGGAAGACCTTACATCCTTTAAAGAGAGATTATAAATAGGAGATAAAACAACTTTTTTACAGGGGTAGATAGTGATAGGATAAAGGTAGTGATAGGATAAAGGGGGGAGGATTTTAAACTAAAGAAGGAGAGATTTCAATTAGATATCAGGGGCGATTTTTCCAGGTGAGAGGGTGGTGAGGTGCTGGAACAGGCTGCCTAGAGAGGATGTGGATGCATCATATCTACATTGGAAGTGTTCAAAGCTAGACTGGATGGGGCCCTGGCGAATCTGATCTAGTGCCTGATGTAGTGGTTGGCAATGCTTCTCTTGGCAAGGGCATTTAACTAGATAATCTTTGAGGTCCCTTCCAACCCAAGTCATTTTATGATTCTGTGATCAGTAAGCACCTTCATGCTAAGACACTGTAACTACTAGTAAGATCTCCCTTGTAAAAACACATAGTTATCTAACATATGCAAGCAGTAGATAGGACAATCATTCCCAGCAGCTCTCAGCTAACAATGAGAAAGAATAAGTATGATTTTTTGTGGAACAATCCACTGTAAACTCCATCAATGTAATACCATCACCTTTGTATTTTTTAGTATGAAAATTCATGTATTGCTTATTCTTTTGAAGTTCCCTCTTCTGTATTGGCTCTTGCACAATCACTGTTTTTCATTCTTGTATAGCTGTTCCTGGCTTCACCTTATTTCTCAATGTATTTTTTAATCCCTCTTAATTTTTCAGCTTTCATTAGCTGAACTCAAACTCACTGAGGTTCAGGTTAGACGTAGAAAGATAAAATGTTGGAGGAGGGCTAAAATTAAACAAAATGTGTTTATTCTTTCTTAAAATACAATGATAATGAATGGATGCTGTGTGAATTATTTAATGGTCTTGTCAGCACTGTATGAATATCAATAAAATAGATAAACCTACATTAAAACACTAAATACCCAAATTTCCCAGCTGGAGGGTTAAAGAAGTTTCAGAATCGGTGCTACCATGTAAGATTGCAGACCAGACTAGTGTTAGATCATCTTACTGGTTTGTTGACTTCTTGTAGTGCTTATAGAGTCAAAAGAAGAATGAGCATTTCATATTGCCTGTTCTCCAGAGCTCCTTGAGTTCATCTCTGTTCATAGTTAGTGTAAAATCTGTTGAAGTTATGCACCTACAGCATGAGATCTGCCTCACTTAGTTTTATGAGTGCTTTCTGCAATGCCTTAGCAGGACACAGTAACAAACTTCATTGCTTTGATTCTTTTATGCTTTGGCACCAAGCTGAACAGCTGACACCACTTTGAGGAATATGCAAGCATGATACTTTTGGAAGGATCTTTTACATCCAGCTAAGAAACTGCATTTCAAGTCAGAAAGTGTCATAAGGTTCCACCACTGTTTCTATCATATTGAACTGTAGGCACAAAATAGGAGCATTATTCTCACTAGCAGGAATGATAATTGCTTTGTTAAAGGTCGCCCAGATGGGACACATATTCAGAACTATTTTAAAGTGTAGCAAGAGCTACAATTATCCTGCTTCTTCTCAAGAGAGCCTGAAGATAACAAAAAAAAAAAAAAAAAGTGATTTTGTTTATCCTGTAATAATTCTAGAATTCAAGGTTTTGGGGTTTTTTAAGTATTTTGTTGTTTTTTCAAACAGCTTCCCTGTTTGAAAAGGTCAGCATTTTTCTAGACATCCAGGATGAGGAGCTCTGTGCAGCAGGATCCGTTTGTTGCACCTCTGGTTGAGTTTCTCTTGGGAATCACAGAATTATGATTTGTTAAACTTCAATGCTGGATTGTATGTCTTTTAATTTGCTTGTCCCAAGTAGTCTAAACATCAGCTTAGTTGTCTGTCACATTGCTGGAGAAGATGCAATATTAATTTGTCGTAATTATGAGATTTTTTCAAAGAATGCAGCATTTGCTGAAAATATCTACTGGGAAGTCATTGCTTGCTGTGATGACTTTAAGCAACCTGAATCTCTGCCTTTTCCCCCCCTTTTCCGTGTTCTTTTGATGAAATACCATAGCTTGGTAACAGTGTCACAAATGCAGCCTCCCGCGTGTTTTGCTACTTTTAAATCAATGTAGTTTCGGCTATCCTTAATCAGCTGAATCACAGTGCTAGACTCTAATACTTATCCCTATTGTCAGTACCCTTATTGCCACTATCTGATCAGATCTAGGGAGCAGTGAGCAGTTGGAGTTCCTCTTTGTACTTCCTCATTATACACAACATGGAGAACCCCCTGGCAACCTGCATCCTAAACAGCAGAATATTTTGAAATATGAATTTAAAGCTATTAGAAATCTTTGTTTTATTAACAAGATACTTTTTTTTTCTGGATTATTTTCCCCTAAAGTGAACAATTATGAATTGTAATAACTGTATTCCAAGAATGTTTTATTCTGTCAAAATGGTGAGCTCTCCCCCAGGGCCACATTAGTATCTTTTTCTGTCTAGGAATGCAGCTGTTCCAGGGCAGGCTCTGAGTAATGTCTCTAATCGGCAGATATGCAGAGTGCTTAAGCTAATTATGTAATAAGGGAATCACTCTTAAAATTTTATAAACGTTAATATAGACATTTAACTTCAATTTCTTTGAAAGTTGAACAGGAAATGAGAATTCTTGTGGTACTAGTACCAAATGCTCATTTTTATACTAAGGTTTTAAAATGTTGGGTATTGCAGATCTAATGCTGTATTCAAGCTGCAAATTACTCTCTTTGGCATTGAAATATTGCTGCAATTAAACCTGCAGTAAAGTATTAAAAGAAAAAAAAAGAAGAAGAAGAAATCTTGCAACTGATTGCCTTTACCAAAATATATATATATATATATGTGGCTCTTTCTTGATCTTGCAGGAGGGCCCTTGAGAACTGAGTTTTAGTTTTTCATATAGATATATATGAACTATAGTTATTTGGTAAAAATATCTAAGATTTCTGATCTAAGTAGCTCCACATGGTAGTTAACATTGTGAGATCTATTTAAGGTCCTTTCTTTAACACAGTTTGCAATCTATATGTCAGCCCTTACTTATTTGTCTAGGTCAGATTTTTTTGTATTTGTCTGTGTGTCTTTCTTTCCATGTTTTTATAACTCCACAAGACATTCCTTTCAAGGACTCTATTTACTGAAATATTTAGTAAATAAACCAAATTTATTTCCAACTATAATATCAGATTATAGGGAGCCGGAGAGAGAAGTAAAACCCATTGGCTTGCACCAAATGCACTCTTCTCTTTCCACTTATGTTTAATATTTTCTCCAGTACCAGTACTGCAGACAATAAAGAGTTTCCATGTCAAAATTCCTTTACGTGATATTTGCCACTATAGGCCTGACCACTTCCCAAAATGTGTGGCATGCTTCTCTACTCTGTTGGGCCTTCTGTATCTTTGAGCAATTACTAAAGCATACACATAGAAAAAGAAAGATAATCCAAAACAGAATCACAGAATCAAGAATCACAGAATGACCTGGGTTGGAAGGGACCTCTAGGATCATGAAGATCCAAGCCCCCTGCCTGGCAGGGCCACCAAACTTCCAGATTAACTAGATCAGGTTGCCCAGGACCCCATCCAACCTGGCCTTGAACACCTCCAAGGACAGGGCATCCACAACCTCCATGGGCAGCCTGTTCCAGGACCTCACCACTCTCCTAGTAAAGAACTTCCCCCTAACATCCAACCAAAATCTACCCTCTTTCAATTTAAATCCATTTCCCCTTGTCATGCTATTATCAGCCCTTTCAAAGAGTTTACTCCCCTCCTGAATATAGGTTCCCTTCAGGTACTGAAAGGCTGCAATGTGGTCACCCCTCAGCCTTCTTCAAAACAAGATCTCCTTCAAAACAAGACTGTTCTCAGACAGAAGATAAATTTGTCATGTAACTACCTATTTATTTTCTTGTTTATTGCATTATTATTGACCATTAAAACAAAATCTACATTTCATTTTGCAAGCAGAACTAGACTTATATTCAAACTCATGTGTCCCCGCAAACACATTCAGTAACCATAATCCCAAACCTGGGTTGCAGACTCAAAGTAGTTATGACTATTCAACCAGCAATTAAATTTCATACTTCTAAAGCTGAACAAAGTATGTGTATGTCTGCAATGCATATATGCAATTGGATTTACCAGTTCTGTATACTTCATATGGCCCTGTTATGTCAGGTCATTATTAGGTCCTTTCTAGAAGAGTTTCATTATTGTACAACAAAAGGATGAAAGACAATTGGCAGACTAAGACAGCTGCCAGCTCTTTGGAGAACATAGCCCTGAGTTCTGCATATCCCTAAGCTTGCCAAAACAGGCAAGCTTGGACCCTTACCACTTGCTAGATAGCTAGATTACATGTTAAAAGTCTCAAAATCTAGGCATATGCCTGCTTACTGCATATTAAACATATTACATAAATAAACCAGAGAGAATGCTACTACTGATGCAGCAAGGCAAGTTCCAGACTTAGCATTTTCAGTTCTAGTTCACTGCAAATGTCTTTTCTTTACAGTTTTGTAGAAATCTCTGTAAAGCATTCATTTGCATAGGTCCATGACCTTCATTTTCACATGGATTTTGGGGTGTTAGTTGGAGTTCCTAAGCTTGAATACAATTTCAAAAAAAAGGACCAAAACACATAAATCTTCTCTTAAAATTGAAGCTATCAATCCACAGACAACATGGCAGCTTTCAAAAATTAATCTGTAGAAGAAGCTTGACTGTAGCAACAGTTGCAGATGCTTGTCCAGTGACCCAAATAGGATTCTCCAGTAGCACAGTAGGCACCTGTGCTACTTCAGTTTTGCTGGTCAAGACATAACTTGAGGAAACTAAGAAAAACATGGAGGACTGTGATATATCTATTCTGCCTTTATTAGGGAAGAAGTCTCATTCCTAGCTGCAAAATAGTATCTTTGTCCCTGCTTATTTACATCTAACCACCAAAACACAGCAACAAGATGTGAGTTCTGACTTTAAAATTTTCTGAGGCATAACTTGTTAGAAGCTGGGAAAATAGTTTAAGGAGACATTGCTGAATACTTACCCATTCCTAGACTTGTCTAGTAATTCATTCCGTGCTGATGTTGGAGACAGAGTACTGAGACAGATGGACCTCTGTTATGAGACAATACAGCTAAAAAACATAAACTGTGAACTAAGTTTTGTATCTCTAAGCAGAATAAATACGATATTTACTAGCTAAAAGATTTCAGAAACAATTTGTAACATGGTACATTCTGAATAAGATTTAATAAGTAAATTCTCTGAAAGTTGTTCTTTTAGGAATTGCTCCACTCTCCTCTTAGCAGTATTCCTATTGTGCTAGCCATCTTGGATTTACTGTTCAAATAGCTGATGGAATTTTTATTTGGACACAAACATTTTCATTGAAACATTAAATGAAAGCTCTGGGAGGCCACAGAAAGAACACATGATGGATGCTGGCTTGCTGCATTGTCTTGTTTCCCCTGTTATTCCTTGAGAAGCTGCAGCTTGTATTTCAACTCTAAAAATTACAAACACAGCTGGATGTACATTCTAAACACAGTAGGATGTTACTGCAGTATTACCACTGACCCAGGTTTGGTCAGGAGCTCTAGAAGCTACCAGATGCACAGAAAGGAAACAAACTCGCTCAGATTCTTTGTAGTTATTGGCAGACTAGCTATAAAGAGACTTTTGGGTATGCCCATACTTTAACCAGAGCAACAAGGTTTACTATTTTCAAATCTAGTGTGGAATACTTTATCATAGTACACAAGGCTTGTGCATTCTTTGCACTGACATGTAACCCTGGAGCAGTGCCAGGGGTCAGGCAGAGACAGTTATGTCTTCAGACTAATGACTATCTGTGGGTGTAACCACACCACTTGAACTGGCCAGCTCTTGATCCATTTTTGCTAGAGCGTTTTTGCTGTTGATCTGAATCAAGGTATTCTGAGAGATACAAGCCCTAGTAAGCTCAGACCCCATGTCAAGGTTCCTTGATCTGTAGCTTCCCTTTCATATATGTGTGAGCTACTTCTGAAATTTGGATTCATAAAATTAATGCAGCTGCTCAGTTTCTTGCTTGGAGTCCTGCTCTGTTGCGTTTACCAAATCTTTGATCACTGGCTTTTGGGACAGTTTCATGCACACACATCCTTCTCACCTGCCAAAAATGCCCAAGTCTTGCCTTGTCCAAGCAAATGGGTCTATCCTTTCTATCAGTATATGGAGGCTGCACCATTTCCCGTGAATATGTGAGTGACAAAGTGACCATTATTATCCTTGACTGGCCCAGGTTTATGACCTTATCTTTGCAAAGACCTTGATCTAATCAGTAGAATAGGTAAAAGTTGCTCATCTATCACTCTGAGACAATTATGGTATTCCAGCTTGTTGCACTGTTTCCATATACTGCTTCTGTAACATCTTCCACTCTGATTTGTAAAGTACCATGTTTTTTTCTGCAGTTAGTACGGATTTCATTTTATGGCTGGTGAGAAAAAGGAAGGTTAAGTGATTCACCTGAAGCCACATTATGAGTTAGTGTCACCCTGTCAGACTCACGAAGGAGATCTTATGTTCTTTCTCAACTCTGATGCTATTTTGCACTGTGATGTTGTGGGAAACATTATACATGGACCAGTACAGTTTTAGGTACACTGTAGGAAAGTTTTATCTCTCCATAATGTTGCTAAATATAGTCTTCTAATATTTGATCAATAAAGCAAGTACAACAGTCTTCAATGCCTAAACATACTAGTGACAGAAAACACCAATTCTGGTGTTGTTCTTACCAGAATTTCAACTCATCAGAAACTAATCAAAATCATATTACATTTCTTTCATAAGACACAACAACTGAAAAAGAAATCATGTACAAAATATGTTAAGGGTTATAACCTTGGACAAGTTCTTTACACAAATGCAGGCCTCTGTTCCATTTCTACATTACTAAATTAGCATGAAATGCCATGAACTTCAAACGATAATGTCAATTGTCTTTAGCCAATTCTTTTATCAAAAAATAAGGCTTTATAGATTTCATATGTTGACTAAGCCAACGGCATGGTCAGCACAGAAATGTTTACAGATGGCAGAACTCTTGTTTTTAAAAATAAGATCAAAGGAAGGTTGAGAATATACAAACCCTGGTGGTTAATACACACTCATAAACAAATAAATAAACTAGCATTATTCTTACCATGTATGGCCAAACTATCTGTGCAGCCGACTGAGGCTCTGTTATTTGTCTGCATCTTTGTTTTGAAACACTCCATTAGAGACCCCCTCCCCTCTAGGACTCCTTAGATAAGGTTCTGTCAATACTCTCACTATCAACTTCAGTTTTTAAGGATTTATAACTTGGCTGTAAAACTTCATTTGAGGGTTAGTCTTGGCAGACAAGGTCTCAGCCTGACAGCACTGTTTTTATTACATTATTTTAAAATGAAGTGGCTCTTTTTAACCTTAAGGAAAATGCAAGATGCATGTAAGTTAACCAGTTTCAGGAGATATTTGGCTGCTGCAATAACTCAAAACACAGTGCTGTTTCATTGTTGTTTTCTTCTTTTTTCCCCCTTGAAGTCTATAGAAATTTCATAGAAGACACCACATCAACAGTTATGGACAACAAACTATGTGAGTTCCCTCAGACAGACCGCATATAGACTAAAACAATGCATAAAATTCAAAGCAATTATATATTAACTACTTACTTCATGCAAATAAAATCAAATTGACTTCACAGTGAAAGGACTTACAGTTAATCTTCTAGGAAATACCTACAAAAAAGCAGTTTGAGGTTCGTGTCAAGATAAAAAGTTGTGAAGAGATATAATGACATAAATTCAGAAATCTACTCAGCAAATAGTGTTCACTACCATAGAAAGATATAATTGTGTAAACCTAGTAAATGGACACCATGTGAATTCAGTCATATGGTGTCATGCCCAAGGAGAAGGTCCAAATACCTGTTTGTTTCTGTTTAAAAATCACAAGCTTCATTTCAGTTTCAAGCTGCCTCTTTGGAAGGAATCCATCAAGCTTTATTATGTCTTCTGTAATAGCATCTGAAAGGTTGCTGAAATAATTTACATCCTCAATTATTTTTAGTAATGGACTGTATCTTGAGATTCCTATTCAGCAAGAGTTTCTTGTTTTTTCATTTGTTTGTTTTGCTTTGTTTTGTTTAAAATTAATCTGATTTAATTAGTGTGATTTAATTATCACCATTTTGGGTGTCTGGCCTGAGGACATCCTCAATTAACCTCTTTTTTTTACCAGATGGTGATATACCCTGGCTGATAAATCAGGTACTTTTGCAATGTATGAAGTCAAACATCTATAAATTGAGACACAGTCCTCAGTCTCTTCAGAAAATGTAGCTCTGAATGGTCAGCCACTATGGAACACTCTGTGACCACTTGCACCCAGACCCAGAGAATGCATAGTTAACCTGTGAAAGAGAAACCTCCTTACCAATAAGAGATGCAAGACATTTAAATTACACAGTTAAGGGAGAAAGGGAATGTTTTACACTGTATATCTTGGTTTTATGTATGAGATCAAAGGCGTCATTTAGGTAAGCATTTTTATCTCCAAGGTAACACTCAAAGTTTGCACTAAGTCAATGGCAGAGGCTGCTGCAGACATAAGTTGAATTAGAGCATTCATTAAGCTTGGGCTATGGGAAGGAGAGTTGGATATTTATCCTTCATTTGAGCCAATATGAGCAACTCTCTGCAAATACGATGCAAACCCTCCATACTGTTTTGTAAAAATTTAGGATCTACAGTTTCAGCACAGCACAGAGACATATAATAGGGCTAGATTGTTTACAGCTGTCTCTACAACAGTGATATGTGTTGGAGTAGAGAGATTTTCCTATCTGATGGCTATATGTTCAAAGTGCTAAACCTAAAATGATAGCTTATGTCACACTGTCTGCCATGTTTTAACACTGTGTTAACTCCTTTTAACTCCATTTTAAATATCTGAGAATGTCATATATTTCAGCTATTCATAGATAAATGTAATTGAAATAGCTCTGCCTGTCTGGAACAGGTTGCTCAGAAAAGCCACGGATTTCCCACCCCTAGTGACCCTGTCCTTCTGATGCTGTCACTTTCTTCCTTCCTGCTCACTTTTGGAATAACACAGCAATGTCTGAAAAGTTCAGTGTTTTTTGTAAAAAAAATTACTGAAATAAAAAAGCAGATACTGTTCAATCTACAAAACAGACCTTCTCAGTCTCACCTAAACACATACACAACATTTTAGAATAATACTTTCTCTGAAATGGGACATTGGTGGCACCTTGGAGGCTTGGATGCTCAAGTTTACTGCTCAAGTTCACCTTCATCTACATTTACAATGGACCCTTTTTCTCAGGGTCCATTATGAAGCACACAGACACAGTCTGCAAGTCTACAAAGTGCTGTCTTAGCTCCGTCCTTTGGCAAAAGAGAAAGCAAGAGAAAGGATCTTCATGAGTATTTCTGTAAAATATTTTAATAATTCCTTTTCTCGACTTGTCTTATTTTCAGAGAGATTAAACTAAGTAGACGAACCACAGAATTACCCAAAATATTGCACTATGTGGTCACTGAAGAAATTCAGACAAAAGAACTTATCACTATAGATATAGGAGGTGAGTTGAGGCACAGTACCTGCAGTTGTGCTTAAAGTACACTGGTAGTACAATTTGCTTTTGATGACCTGAAGCCTTTGTGAGTCACATACAGACGCTATTTTCAAAAATAGATTTTGAAATATTAAAAGAAAACAAATTGCAGTGAGATTTCCAGAGCATTGCCTGCTAAGCTGTAATTTGGCAGTGCCATGTGCAGTTTGATCTGGTTGACAGCACAAAATCTGTCAAAGATAAGAAAAAATTGGGTTAAAGTTGTCTGCTAGGAGACCATTTATGGAATTATCACTGTTTGTATAGTGCTACGGTGAAAGAACTCTAAAACAGGAATAACTGTTAGATGAACACTGATTTATGTGCAAAGGGTTAAAGCCAAGAAGCTTGATTCTGCACCCCAGGACAACTCAAAAAAATAACACCAGAAACAATGAGCATCTAGAAATTTGGATAAGAAAGTAATTAAATCTACTGAGAAGCCCCACATTCTTATTCAAATGCTATTATCTCTACTGTTTCTATTTATCAGTAGTATCAGCAATAGATAAAAGAATGGAGCTTGCATAGTTCTAAGAGCTGAGAGCTGTTCTATTGGAATGGAAACCTAATTCAGGTTTTCAGTAAGCACAGGGGGAGAAAAAAAATACTGAAAAGTAATTCCCACTATATCTGTAATGAAAAAAGAAATAAAATGTCTGAAAAACTACACAGGAGCAATATTGCATAGGTTAATAGGTCAAGACACCTCGATTCACTGCCCACCTGTGTTCAGTGGAGCTTGTTAACTGCTTTATTTTTATCATATGTTAGCTGTCAGTCCAGCATCTATTTCTTCTTCGTTTCATATGGCATTTCTAGTCAAAATATTTTTCTGCAATTACAGTTCAAAATTTTGCATTCCTGGAAATTCACAGTGATGCATTTCCTAGCTCCACTGGATTCTATTTCAACAATTTGGCTTTGTTTACTATTTATTCTATTATCTTTCCCTTCTATGCATGTCATCCTTACAAACATTAATGGGAGACCTACTCAGGTAAGGAGAGAGGACAATAAAAACTTAAGTGTGTTTTTACTTTAACAGCTAAACCCCTGAATCCAGGAACTAATACATTTAATGTCAAGATGTTCCAACATAGTTGACTTTCCAATGGTAGTCTATTTCATAAAAATAAAAATAAAAAATAAAAAAATCACAATATGTTTCTATCTTCTTCCTCTGTAATATATCTCTTCCTCTGTAATATATCTCTTACATACATTTGATCATAGACTATATACTTCGGGAAAAAAAAAATAGAAATTGATGTAGAGTGCACTGTTCTGCTTAAAGAAGATGATGGAACTTTACATCCGGGTCAACTTTTTCATGGGTTTTTTATTACTACCTTCATACAGTATTACCCAAATAATCTGACTTTTTGTTTCACTCACACTTATACAAAGGAATCTTTGCTGATGTAGAATAGCCTCTATTCCCCAGCTTCCATGAACTCACCGCTAGAAATCAGATTCCTCTTATCTAGGTCAAAGTTTGATGTAATCACAGAACATTTGTATTTGTATGTGCAGATCCTTTTCAGTCCTTGTCAATTAGTCACTCACTAGATATGTACATATATTTTGATATACTCCTGTGCATAAAGATAAATATGTGTAACTTTCCTTTAGCACTCAAATATAATCTGTGCCACCAAAATATTGCAAGACTTCTTGCAAATAGATTGCAGGATAACCACCTGAAAGTTTACACATAATGGATCATGTTTACTTGAAGATAAAATAATGATAAGTATAAAAACAAATGGAATTTAGATTTTGGTTTCTGTTAAAAAAATTAATGACTTAGAGCCCCAGATTGAGAATAGTTTGGACGTGCCATTATGAGTACTTTAATTTCACTTCAGTACCATTTTCTGAGGACAATGAACAGAAACACACGGTCTGGGAGTGCATGCACTTAATGCACACCAGCAGCAACCTGAGGTAAAAACAGAATTTATATACAGTGAACACCAGGTCCTCAGCACTAAATGTTTGCTATACTTATTTGTTCCTATCATCGGTGTACACAAATTTCTCATACAAGTCTGCACTAATAAATGTTTCTTTATGTGGCCAAAACGCCTGAACCTTGCTGAATGTGATTCTCACTCTACATACTCTGTGACTCTTTCAGTATTGCCTTTCCTTGAATCATTCAGTCTTTTAAATAATAAAGAGAATGTATAATAAAAGAGAATACTTATGTATATACATAAATACATAAAAACATATATATTATCTTTTATTACACAATATATATATACAGCCAGGATAAATTATCTCAGATGGTTTGCTGCATTTCTGTTATTCATTCTTTCTCTCAAAGCATGAATCCTGCAGTTTTCCTGAATCTGGCAGCACTTATTAACAGAGTTCATATCTCAAAAAGGAAAATATCAACCTCACTTGACAGACTGGAAATTAAAACACCATTGAGTTTACATGCAATTATTTAAGCAAAAATAATTGACTAATGTGATGTAATCTTTATTAAAGTACTGTTTGCTTAATTGCAGATATGTTTGTTTTCACTATTTTAATGCATCAAGTTTGAAAATCAGCTTATAATGAAGGCCTCGTTAAAGCAAACACTTCTTCACTTACCCTTGAGGATATCATAATCAGGTTATGACCATGTATTTACAGCTTTAAAAAAGCAATGTATACAGTGTGTATCTCAAAATCTTGTTCTATTTAGGAACGTGGTTTAGTGGAGAAACATTGGTAAATTGTAGGTGAATGGTAGGATTAGATGATTTTGGAGGTCTTTTCCAACCTTGGTGATTCTATGATTCCATGATACACTTGAGGTCAACTAGGGGTTGTTTGGAACAGACATTGTATCTCAGTTTCCCCAGTATCCACCTGGTGTCCTGTCCTATAAATTGGCTTTCACATTCATGGTTCACATTCATGCCATTTGAGGGAGCATATATTTGTCATGATGCCTTCAGTCTAATGGTAATAACAGGAATCAGTACAAGTGCAAATATATATGCTCCAGAGCCACCGTGTTGAATAGGAGACAGAAAAAATAGGAGATTGTTTTGCTTTGGAAGAGTGTTTGTTGTCACTGTATGCAATGAATTTAGAAGTCATAGGAACTGAAATAAAACCAGACGGCACCTATGCATGATAGACTGCCCCTAGAAGGAGCACTGTGCTTTACAGCAGTAGTTATGCAACCCTGTGTGGGAGCTGGGTATAAAACATCACTGCTAAGTCTAAGAGGGTTCTTCATGCTTCTGTTCCTTCACCTGCAGAAGGTCAGTAAAATCAAGTGAGCTCATGGTGTTTGTAGTAAAAAATATTCTACAATAAAACAAATTGAGACTGCCAAATACATCCTTAATTGGATTTCTTGTTGATTTTTAGCCTCTATGTCAGGTTTTCACTTGTATAAAGCTATGTTAGTGTGGCAGTGAACATATGCTGTTAGTGTGCAATAATTGTCCTTTTGCTTCTTGTTGGCTGAATTTATTACCAAAAATAATCATGCTGCAACAGAGAAAAATGTAAATAAAACAAGCATGGCAAATCTTGTTTCTCCTTTAAATATTAAAATGGCTGTGTGATCTCAATGGCTAAAAATGACCTCAAAATGCATGTGTGTGAGTTTACTTTGGCCTGTCCTGATTGATATGATTTTCACCATAAGCTTTCTTCTCAGCCAAAAATGACATCACATGAGCCAAGGAAGATAACAGACACACATACCTCTGAAGTCATCGCTGCCTGAATTATTGAACAGGTTTCTGCATCTCTCCTGGGTATGCTTTTAGATGGGAACTTGCCAAGAGTTTTCTTTTTCCTGTACATGACTTAAATAAACAGAAATATATATATAACAGGTCTGTAAATAAGTGAAGTAAGTGGTGGTACTTCTCAACATTTCTTTCTCCTTCCTCAACAATGAAAAATAACAAATACATAAATTTTCCTCTTTGATAAAGAACTTTCATACTCACAGGCAATCCAAACTTTGACTTGTTAGATAATATAGAGAAAACAAAAAGGTTTGAGGTTTCTTAACATCTATCAACATGAACATGAACATTTCAAGCCTATTTTGAGAAAACCTTAGATAATAAAAGGTGCAGCTCACTTTTAAAAGTTATATTTAAAATATATATATATCCGATTTCCTGTACATGGTATGTAGGAAACAACTGAGAATTAACTGAGGAAAGAGTTAGAATGTTTAGTTTCCAAGCAGCAAACAGAGCCTGGTGCAGATGTGTGCTTCATTATGCTCCTATGAATGTGAGGAAACCAGTAAGAATTTTTGCATTTAGTTTACTGAGACAAAGTTTGCATGCAGCAGATCTTGTATGAACAAAATATATATTTTTTTTTTTCAGTGTTTTAACAGTTTTTATTGGCTGGATTCATTAATTTTACTATTTTATGTGACCTGAAAACAAAAAGGTTGTTTCAGTACATGATATTTCACTTTTATTTTTGTTTAAATTATAATTAAGTTTTTTGCATTCTTTTCAGTGAAACATTGGTTTGGAAATACTGTACTAAAACAAGCTGACTCTTTCTGACCCTCTTTTGTTTAAAATCTATTCTGAGTTTAGGAGTAATTTAGACAGTCCCTGAACACTGGCCACATCTTAGAGCAAATAAAACATTGTTCAAAAAAATATTCTTCCTGTCCCAGTTTTGAGAGTAAACAGTCTAGCTGACACCAGTAGCATTAATGAGATGTGAAAACGGTGCAGTCCAGCTTGTTGTACTGAACATATGTCAACCATATTTGTTTTACTCAGCTGACAGTAGATGATCAAAACTTCCAGGGGTTAGGCCTTGTGCACTAATTTAATGTATACTGAGCCATAGCCTAGATTACACTTTGAAGCTACTCCATTGCACTTTCCAGGAAAAACAGATATGCCAGCGTGTCTCTAGCACAGGGCTGTCCACAAATATCTTACTATATTTTTCTATCATTTGACTGTGTAAGGAAATCACTTTGCCCACCTCTCCAGAGAAAGCACACTTTAACCTTCACGTTTCCCTTATGAAACATGCAACTGACCTTCCTCCCATGAGAAACTACAGAGGATTTAAACAACAAGATTAAAATAAGGAATATGCAGAACATCACACCTGCTGCACTTGTGAATTATTGGTCTCTTAAACTTCTATAACCTAACACCATCAGTGATATCCTTTATTTACCCTTAAGGCGCTTGGCAGCTGCTTAAATGTCTGTCTATGGCAGTTTGGTGGAAACAATAATAATACATTATAAATCAATGAAAATGAAGTTTTTCTGGTGATAATCTGATATAGATTTGCTAACATTTATATGAAATTCAATTCAGTTTGATTGCATCAGCATATGTTTCATTTCTTCCAGCAGTATTGATTTTGAAGGTTCTTTACCTATGTCTAGACTATTTCTGTTACAACCTTGCATGACTGGAAATAGCCAAAATCAACTGAGATTATTTATTTCAGTTTTAGCTTTTTAAAACCTGGTAACCCAAGTAACATGACCACACTTGTATTTTCATAGACAAAAGCTAATAAAATTCCCAAATCCACTGTATCTTCTAAGATTATTCTGTAATTAAGTGAGTTGTTATTTCTGGCAAAACCAGTAACATATGGGAAAGAGAAAAATTAAGTATGGATGTAATATTGTATTAGCTAGAGTACCATGCCACCAAAGGTTTTGTGCTGAAATGGGTATTTATTTGTTAGAGTAAACAGCATAGTGATTGCTTAATGTGCAGACAAGAAGTTGTGTCTGTATGTGTATCCAGGTTCTGTATGTATAGTGGTGATGGTAACATCATCATAGCACACCCACAAATGAAAGATGTACTGTTGCTATTCCATTTATTTACTATAAAAATGAGACACAATCTCTTCTGAAATTAGGTACATTAAGATGCTTTAAAAACATGTATGAAAAAATAATTTGATTTGGAGATTTACTGGATACTATATTCCATTTTCAGCTCTTGGCTTATACGTTAAGTTTGAGTTTGCAGAGCATGCTGTGTGCACATTGTCTGTACACAGACTTGTTAGCTTATGCTTTTGCCATTTATGTGTGTGTGTGGTATCACTGCTAGCAAAATTTCATTGTAGCTGTTGCATGGCCATGACAATTATGGCAATAGTGTCTCTTCACTAGAAGATAGGATGAGAATTCTTAATGGGACAGTATTTTCTCCTAGCATACAAGTATTGACAATCTAGTAGAAGATTTCCTTTGGGGGAAAAAAAGAATAAGTAAATAACCCCCCTACACACAAATCCTTGCTTTTTTTAATTATTACTGAATGACTTGGTTTTCCATTTCTTAATTCTTTTTAACATGTCAGAATAAATCTTAGAATGCACAACCCTAACATCTAATTCACCTGGAAATAATTGTTAAAGAAAAGCTTTAAGCACCTCCAACTACTCATTTTTCTTTACTAACAAGAAACCAAGTGAAATGTCAGAATCTTGCAGACCTTCATGAGAAAGTATTCCTGAATACTGTGTAGGTCAAAAAGAGCTCCAGCCTATGGCTTGTTGGTAAGGCAGCAGTAGTTACTGTGTGCACTTTTGGTATTCTGAGCAGTTTTGTTATTTCTAACACTTTTTTCTTAAGCCGGCTTTATTACCTTTGGCACCACACAAGCAATATGCACACACTTATCATATTTTTTCCTATGGAAGACACAGGCATGTGTCTGGCCTTGCTTACTGAAAGACTCAACAAAAGCATGTGTCATAGGTTACCCTAAAATCTACCTGCACCCATGACAGGGGGGCAGTCGGCCTGCAGGCCGCTGGCCCAAAAGGAAAAGAAAAACAGGGAAAAGGAAATAAATACAGCGGCAACAAATCTAAGGAGGCACACTTATTTACTCAATACTATATTGGAATACAGAATAACACAATATAATACAATATAATTGGAATTAAGGCTAATGAATCAAGTAAAATAAGAGAGTGAGTCCCAAAACCGAGAGGCCTACTGTAACTCTAGGCGAAGCAGATGGAACGCTCCCACACGGCTCTCCCCCTGGCTGGCAAGGTCCAAGAGCGCGAGTCCAGCACTGAAGTGAGATTATATAGAGTCCGTGTCATATGACTGACCGTGGTGTTCCCTGGGACATTCAGTCTTCTTTTGTGAGAAGCAGATTCGTCAAAATTATCCATGCTTTATCATGATGTTATGATGTGGAATACTGATAGCAAAATTACAAAATTGCAAAACCATGACAGCATGCAAGAGAGAGACACCTAACAGTGAAACTACTGAAATCAATTTCAAGTGCTGTAATACAGTGGCCATTAATTCATCTGCACTGTTTCTGTGTGAGAGAAATGGCTAATATGTATCAGCTCAGAAGCAGAAGAGCCCAACACAACCTTCACACCTCTCGCTACTTCTGCTTTGTACAGACGGAAGTCCAAAATACTCACCAGAACAGGGCTCTTACCTAGTGAAATATCAAGCAATAGATTATGCAGTCTCAATGAACTTCAAATTCATCAAAAAGAAGAGAAAGTTAAAATGACGTTCAGACAGCAATGATGTGAAAAGCTGGACTTCTTCCTCCCTTCATCCCAAATTCAAGCAGTATTAAAAAAAAATACTGAAAAATTAAAATCCACTTACTATCACTAAATTTCATGCTTGTTCAGGCTGAGCACTTGGCATCACAGTGCTAAGAGGTGATTAAATTATTGTGTCTACATTATCCCATTGATTTGTTCAGGTGTTTTTGTTTATCATTTATTTGAAAATAACTGCTTTACGAATTTATCTACAATTATCGATGGCAAATTTTAATAAAGAATCTTCCCTTATTGAAGAAGATATTTTATTATTCATCATTCTGGAACCAGTCATTAATGTTGAACAGTTTTTTATAACTCTCTAAATAACTGAAACATGCCTATAAAACAAGAACAAGCAAAGGGACATGCAAACAGTGGGTGGGGAATTCTCTTACGATCAATTTCTTACTCATATGCAAATCAGATTATTAATGTGAAAGGATAGATCCTACAAGAAGACAGGTTTGCCTGTTGCAAGCTGAAAGTCCTCTTCAAACTAAAAGATGCTCGCATCACTGTAATTGTTCAGCTTCCTGCTGGATTGAGCCCTTTTAAAGAAGCCATGCTCCTTTCTTTGTATTCATTTTCCTTTGAGTCATCAAGATTAGAAAAAGCTTAAGGTCATAAATATTCTATATCAAGCAGTCATTATGCATTTGAATGACAAATCTGTGTCTTCATAATACCAGATGGGTAAGAAGTTAAAAAGCTAGCTTTTACATTTAAAGCATGAGGACACGTAATTGGAGATGTTGCAAGAACAATGATATTTTTTTAAATTCTGCAACTAAGTTTTAGTTTGCTTTCTAACTTTTGAGGAATTCTCAGTTTGGAAAATAGAAATCTAAATATTTCCCACTATTAGTCAGTTTTTTTCTTATTTTTCAATTGTATGATACTTACCATGTTAAATTGTAAACAATCTCTTTGTAGATTAGAAATGTTTCCGTAAGGAAAGAATATGTCCTCCATTTCTTGTTTTATGTTTTGTGTCATTACAGTTTGTTTGTTTGTTTGTTTTTAAATAGGTCCTTACTGCTGGTTTGATGTTTGTTTGTTTGTTTGTTTAAAGAAGGGAGGGAAGCTCTTTCCAGCTCTTCGGTTGAGTATCATTTTGAGAGTGGAAGTCATTGTGAAGCTGAGCTGAGGCAGCAGCAGTCCACCCTTATGCTTCATTTGTCATTCATTTTCTTGCAAAGAACAATGTATTTCTAGGGCACAATCTTCCTTGAGACTGACACACAGGAAAATGTAATTTTGCTTCCCACTTTTTTTTTTTTTTTATCTGAAATTAAAGCCAAATAAAACACATAACTTCTTTACTTAGAACTAGCATACAACTATATTTCTAAATAAATTTACTTTGACTGAATCAATGATTGGATTAATTAAACAAATTCTTGCTACTTAGCAGGAGGTGCTGTGAAAAGTCAGTGAATAGTCTGTGTTTTTTTTTCAAATAGACTCATCTGACATTTCATTTTTGGTGTCCTTTGGCAGAAACATATGGCCTCATAGCCATTTGTCTCATGTCCCAGACCAAGCTAGGACTGTGCAGAAATTTGGCCTTCCAGTGAAAAAATGAGAAGAGCAAGGTTGTGTTCTGCCAAGGAACCCCTCCATCCATTCATCCATCCATTCATCTGTCTTCCCATCCTTCCTTTTCTCCCTCCCTCCACAGGGTGGCCTGATATCTCCTCCATTTTCTCTAAAAGGAACAAGAAAAATACCTTTTCCTACTTCATACTTCACCTGGAAAAGACAATGTTACCACTGACTTGTCTGGATGCTTTTAAGATGAATTGGCCCCACTCTCACTGGTGATTGGTGGAAGGCAGATTAACAGAAAACAAGGTTTTAATCTGTAATAGCCATTGAATAAAAAGAAAGCTATTTAAGAGACTACAGGGAATTTCTACATTTCAACAAGGCTGGAGAATTATTCCATTTCCATAAGGTCATTTTCCTCATGAGCCACCAGTGGTGAGTGACCTAGGATCTAGCTTACCAAATAGACCTTGAGTGCACTACAGGACTGGAATGCACAGACTTCTGTGCATTGTATAAGTTGCTTTTGTGGCAACCTGTGCCATGAAGCTTCAAGATAGAAGTTGTGAGACAAAATTATTTTATGTGATAAAAGAGCATCCCCTGGAATTTCTAGCAACCTAAAGTCAAGGGAAAATATAAGTAAAAATTAATGTCAAATTCTGCTTCTAAGCATGAAGCCACAATGTTCATCAATAAAGGGCACAATCAGTCACTCAGATCTACATTCTGTTATTAAGTTGGTGCAGCTTAGATCCCTGCAATGCCCCATTTGCATTGAGCATATTTGTATAAATCCCAGCAATGACAGCATGAATTTCACAGCCATGTCTGGTCAGTTTTTTTACAAGCCAGGGACCTGCTCTATAGGACAGTAAAGGCTCTACTGCATGGGGTGCAAGGCAGGTTCAAATCATCTGCCTGCTATGCTATAGGTTACAGTTCCACTCAAAAGAATAAGCAAGAGATTTAAATCCTCTAGCAAAAGCAATATTTTGGGGTAGGAGAAAGTCTGAGAGAAGGTTCAAAATCTGCAAGGTATATTACTTTTTCTTCAGATCATATCTTAAACTGGATTAGCAAAACAGATTTATCCTTTCCCAGTATCTTAGGAATCATTCAGGAAATGAAAAACTAATTAATATTTTAATATTTACCTTAAACTCCTTTTGTTTTTTTTTTTTTTTTTTTTCCCCTGTCTTTTTCTTGTAGTGTGATAATAATACATAAAAGCAACTGCTTCTATTCCCTCACAGTTCTATAGGTTTTATGCTGTTGGTTGAAGAACTGTCATGACTTGTTAGGGTTTCTTTAAAGGAATGCACTTATCAAGCTCTCTCCACCTAGGACACTTTTTCTCAACCTCTGCTTTTTTTTCCCCTTTTTCCTATTTCTCACATTCACTTTCTTACTTTCTTTGCTGCCTCTTTCTCCTTTTTCAATCTTTCTCATCTAGCCTTTCCATTGTTATTCACCCTGTTTATTGCTTCAAGCAACCCTGACATACTGGACATCATTTGAAACTACAAACGACAGGATGCAATAAGCTACAGAATAGCAGTAATCTGAGGAAAGTTCTTCATTCACTCTTGCTCCTAACTCTCTGTCTTCTTATCCTACATAGAAAATAAAAAAATCAATACCACCTCACAGGGCTTGATAAAAGTGCTGGACAAGTACAGCAGGCATGCTGGATATAGTAAATTAAAGTGATCAAAATTTTCCAGTCAACTCTGCCCATAGCCTACATAAACTTAACAACCCTGTCTGCTGAATGTCTGTCACTCTAGAGGCTTTATTTTATCTGTGTCTCTGATTATCTAAAGAATGAGTGCATATAGGATGTATGTTTTCACATTTATCTGAATGCATATGTTTGAGAAACAGATAGGGATAGAGATCAACCTGTGTTTGTAATAAATGCTTTTTTTCAGATTGGTAAATTTCCAATTTGCTGACATATTTGCATTCACAAATTGTTTGTGGAAATAAACATTCTATTATGGTGAGAATTCCACAACCAAGATCAAAATTACAGCATTGTTTTTAATTTTCAGTATGTCTAGCTCTGTCAAATTGGATTTTAACCAGTGTAAATCAGCACTTAAAATACCATTTGAAGATCAGGCTTGTCACCTTTTTATGTTGATTTTTTTCCAGTCTAAATATGGTTTAACAGTTTCCAATCAATGTCTAAAAATGTATTAGAGATCTGAGAGACAAAGCAGGCAGCAGAGAGACCAGACAGTAGTGAAATTCATAGACAAAATGTGCAAGAAGCTAAATTCTGCCCTCAACAGCAAATGTGTACAAATGCATTGACTTCAGAGGGTGATGTGTAAAGGGTAATTTGAGACCTCAAATTATCCCATAATCAAAAAACTGTAACTTAAAAACTTCACAGTATCTGTATGAGAAGGCAAATGTCTTACTAATTCAGATGAAATCATAACTTGAAGAAATCTAATGGCAGAAGGGAATGCCTTCACCTGGATCATTCTGGGTTTTTTTGTCCACCTCACTGGATATTTATCCATGAGGTATTATGTCAGTTTCTGCCTTGTGCTTAAACTGACCTTTATCTGATGAGAGCATAACAGCTCATGTAAGAGATCCAACCTTCAAATTTTTGTGCCCACCAAGAGAGAGAAGATGAGTTTTACAATATGCTGCATAAAACACCCTACCACCTACTTTCATTCCTTAGCCTATAGTCCTGGTCCAGTCCTCTGAAAGAACAAAACAAAAGTTTGTGAAGGACTATGTCAGTGTGCCTAAAATAATTCCAGTTGTATTCTTGAGCAGTGAGTGTGAGGAAACTAAGTGTACTGGGCTGCACCTGATGTTTGTCTGGGATACTATACCCTATATGTAACAACAAATATAGTGTCCAAAAGTAAGAACCTGCAGAAGGGGCATAGGAGTGAAACAAATGCACAGTGAGAGCTCTAACATAAGAAGCAGGGAGAGGGAGATCATTGTCACTCTCCACTCCACTCTTGTGAGACTCCACCTGCAGTACTGCATTTAGCTCTGCAGCCCCCAGAATAAGATGGACACAGATCTGTTGGAGGGAGTCCAAATGAGCCCACAAGTATGACTGAAGAACTGGAACACCTCTCCTATTAAAGGGCACAAACAAGAAAGATCTTGTCCCCCCTGTTGGGGAAGGACTCCGTCAGGGAGTGTTGTGATAGGACAAGAGTTAACAGTTTTTAACTGGAAGAGGGAAGATTTAGGTTAGATATTACCACCTTTCACTACAAAGGCAGTGAGACACTGGAAGAGGCTGCCCAGAGAAGATGTGGATGTCCCGTTCCTGGAGGTTTTCAAAGCTAAGTTGGATGGGGTTTGAGGAAACCTGGTCTAGTGCGGTCTCCTTGCCAATGGCAGCAAGGGGTTGGAATTAAATGGTTTTTAAGATGTCTTCCAACCCAAACCATTCTGTGGTTCTATGATTTTGTTATTCTCTTAAGTTTAACCCCAGCATGAAGTCTGGGGACTTTCTCAGTCAAAGTATATGTCCACCTCACTGAGTCTCACAGTGAGATGCATGAAAATCCCTTGCACAGCTGTAATGTCCATAATGTAACATATCTTTGTCCAAACATACACCTCTTTCTTAGTTTTAAGCCTATTGATGTAATTTAAAGGATTTTATGCTAAGCTCCTTTATGTCTGGAATAGTGGATAATTATCCCTTATTAACTTTTCCTCTGTCTTTCATTGTTCTACAGAGGACTATCACATCCCATTCCTCCTCTCCCTCTTCTTTTTTCAAGTGGAAGAATTCTGGTCTATTTTTAACTCCTACAGACTGAAGAATTGTCTTTCATTTTTATTTTAGCTTATTTTCCCCACAAATAATATATAGTACCTATGCCTCATTACTCGTGCATTTGTCTCTGCTATCAAAGGGACTTGCTTTCCCAGAGAAACAGGAAAAGGTTCGCAATACACATAGATAATCATTGAGACTTGAACTGGTGCTTATTAGGTGCTCTTGCTTGGTCAAAATCCTACAAACACTTGAGAGCATTGCCTGAGTAAAAGCTGCACAGCTTGATCTGCAGTGTACTCAGAAATTTTCTTTACTTTCTGTGTGTCAGTAGCCTGTTTCTCTTCCTTCCTTTTTAGGTTAATTTTTCTCCACCGATTATTTTTGCATTCAGTGTCTCATGTGATTCATTTCTCTGGAGCTCTTTTTCCCCTCACTCCTCATTCTCTGCATACAGTATAGTTCCTCTTCAGCCACAGACAACCAGTTGGAAGTCGACACTTTGCCACACCAAGAAATATGTATGTGATATTCCTCATTGCAGGTCAAGCACGGAAATAGTGCAGCTCACTTCGGTTCACTGAACTCTAATGTGAAGGCTCCTGTGACCCACAGAAAATAAATAAATGTATTTCATTCCCCACAGGCTCTCTACCAGACAGCTTTTCAGGATAAGTCAGTAGGAACTGCTGCAGACCATCAGATTACTTACTAGTGAGTGTCAGTTCTGCCATACTTTCACATGCGGAGCAGTGTCTTTAACAGATTCCATCCACTTTTAACACCATTCCTTGTGAAGGGAGACACCATCTAGCAAAGGCAAGTAATGCATTACTACAATTAGTTGTGCATATATTCTGATTTGCTTTCATAATCATAAAGTATTGTTATACTATCCATTTTCTCTACCACAATATCTTTGCCATTTCTGTTTTCATCTGTACTATTGTCTCTCCTGAACATCGCAAGTAATTACACCATACCATAAACTTATTTTACTTTTTTTAATTCGAAGATATTTTAAGTTATTTGAGCAGTACAACTATGTTTTCATGTCACTATAACTTAGCAGACAATTAAAATGGTAAAATAATTGCTACTGGACTGATACCTGTTTGCCAAGTCCAATTCCAGAGCAAGGTTTAGACTGAAGTTGTAAATCCCTATGAATAGCAGGTTTGTAATGGAACTGCTAACACAAACTTCAAACTGTGGCAACACAAATGCTATTGCTAGCCATGTACTGAATTAACATGTAAGGATGTATTGTAACATGAATAAGAATTGCCTTCCATTTATTTATCCCCAGAGCTATCTATTGGCATAGAATATTTTCCCCTATTATTATCATACCTTCATTTGCTTGAATCAAACACCAAATAACAAGAATGATACAGAAAAAGATGTAAAACCATGAAATATTTATGTGCTTTAGTTACTGCTAAAACGTTTAGAAAGGGTATCTTCAATGAACTTATGCCACAATATGATAAGGATACAAGTTAGCATAAACAAATATAAATGCAGTGAACACAACATTTCTAAATCTGTTTGAACTTTCCCTGACAAAACAAAATACATCTTCTCAGCAATGTTACCTCCTTGTACAATGCTATATCTCTCTCTTTCAAAAAAGAAAGTGCAAAGCTTTTTTGACAAGACAGTTACCAAAACTCATCAGGGCCAGCACAACCTTGTAAAAATAGATTAAAAAATCTGCAGCACTCCTAAATTCAGAATTTGACAGTTTACAAAGCTTTAACTCTTTATATATATATATATATATATGTATGTATGTATATATATATATTGCAAGATAATCTATTGAGCATCTGCAGTTAGAGCAGCTCACCAAACACAGTAGAATTAAAAGGATGCTCTCAGTCTAGACTCAGGATCTAGGCTTTTTGTAATGTAACATGGATTTTACAAAGCTCAGTGCTAAAGAAAGCTCTCATCTTTGTTGGCCATCAAATATTTGGATATAGTTTGGATGCCTGACAACTTATCATGCTGATATGTTGCTTCATGATAACCAGTTTTGTGAGACTGGCTAAAAAAACATAGTGACACTATTCCTTCCGAAGATTCAATTGTTTCTTTCCTCTATTGTGGTTGAAATCATTCTTGAGTGCTTTCCCTGCTCGCCACTTCTGACATCCACCCACACAAGCTCTGTTTCTAGCTCATTCTTCCACATAGCACATCTCCCAGCATGCTGGTACAGGTGTCACAAAGTGAGGGAGAGGTAGTCTACAGAAAGCAGTTGATCCCACATTTTTTCTGGCAAATCCTGAGAAATGGTGAGCAAAGCAGCTAAAAGAAAGATGAAAGACAGAGAATAACAAGTTGTAATAAAGGTCTTGGGAAAGGTAAATTGATATGTATTATCTGGAAAAAAAAAAAAAAAAAAAAAAAAAAAGCAAGAAAGGTGACAAGCGTAGGGCTCCAATGGCCATGGCCATCAAACAGACCACTGTTTTATGTCTAGCCTAAGATTTGGTATGTCTAACAAAGTCAGTGCATCATTACATAGGAGGGAAAGTGATTCCTATGTCACAGATAACAGCCATTCCAGCAATATCCTGTTCCCCTATGATGAAAATCTCCTCTTAAAGCCCTGGTCAGCCTCATTCAGCCCATACCCTGCCAGACTGAATGAGCTCACAACTTGGGATTCCATCACTACACACAAGAAGTCCATCTCTTCTTTGGTCTTAAGTCATTCTATACAATAGGCCAAAATCATTGCTAATGTGAGAATACAATGCTCCACTGAAATAAATGGACACTGTCCATTCTTCAAGAGGAATCGATGTATTTATTCCAAATACATTGAAAATAGATCGATATCTAGGAGAGGGAAATGTTATATGTCCCTAGGCTAAGGAAGATTGTAGGCATTTTAAAATATTTCTTATAAATATTTCTTATCTCTGAAATAGTTCAACCCAAATTTATTTTTATTTTAAAAATTTTCAACAAATTTAGCCTTCAAGGGAAAAAAATCAATGATCTTTTTCTTCCAAAGAACTGATAATTAACTTTGAGATCCCATGCAGGATTTTCCTTATGAGAATAGATTACAGTTGTTGGCATTTAAGTACTGGCTCATACAGTAAAAAAAAAAAAAAAAAAAAAAAAAAAAAAAAAAAAAAAACAGGAATTTCTAAGCATCCAAGATATTTAAAAGTAAGTTAATATTTCACTCTTAGCTTTGCATTTGCAGCTCATATCAATTTTATTTTCATATGAATTTAGAATTTGTCTTGCTCCTACTAACAGTAATTATTAGAACTTGAAAAAGATTATCTCTCAAAATTCCAGATCTCCTTTTGCATACATTTGTTCTACATGCATTTTGCATTTATGTTCTTTCTGTGTTTGGCTCAGCAAATGGATTTATTTCAATATCCACAAGACCATAATTCCTTGGGAACTGCTAGGTTTTTTGTTTGTTTATTTGTTTTTTTATTGATGACCAGCAAAATTATATATATTTATATTTATATTTATATTTATATTTATATTTATATTTATATTTATATTTATATTTATATTTATATTTATATTTATTTAATTATATATATATATAATTATTTTTGCTTAGGATTCAATTGGCTGAACCAAACAGGGAACAGAAAACGCACCAACATGATCTATTATGCCCAATCAAAGCAGTTCAGATATCACACACTAGATATACAAAGTGAACAGCTTGTGAACGAGCTGCAAACTAAAGTAGGGAAGGAGTTAATCCTCTCGCTGGCTTAGAAGAAAGATCACAGTTGCCAGCTTTTATATAGGAATTTGCAGGTTGGTGGGGCTGGGCCAGCTCTAGGGAATTAACTAATTCCTTCATCTTCTTCCAGTGTATTATAAGATGTCTGGGTTAGAGGAAGTGAAGCCTGAGACTGGTGGGGAAGAGTCAGTCAGTAAATAATGAGGATAATGCTGGAAGGAAAAGAACTAGGCTGAAGTTCTCTTAATCCTGGAGTTTCAGAGAAGTGGTCCCTATATGGCCTAGTATAGCTTGTGGGAAGTATAGCCCCATCTTTTACTTTATGTACTAAAACTCCCTCTTGCTGGAAAGGTGAGACATACTCTACGAGATTTTTTTGAGGGGGCTTTGAAGAAATGACACAATATGGAAACTTTCTACTGCTTGTAGCAATGCCAAATGCAGAAGCTGTCCTGGCATTGATGGTAAAAGATAAAAAGAGCTGGTTTTTTATACACATGAAAAAAATGTCAGAAGAAGGTATGTGTATAAATTGCTTTCATCCTCTATTTTCCTAACGTTAAGGTAACAGACAAACTTCAAGCTGTAATT